>NC_090398.1:32810693-33110693 GCF_036365525.1 Heterodontus francisci
TCTATCTCCCCCCATGCTTTCTCTTCTCTGTCTCTGCTTCACACTCTCCTTCTCCAACCAGCTACTTGTTCCCAGTTTAAAGAGGGCGTTTCGCCCTTTCTGGGGACTGAAATCTGGCTGTTATCACATTGTAGCTTGTGGGATCTTGCTGTGCATCTAGTTCCCTGCAGCAATTCCTACATGACAACAATGAGGACACTTTAAAATTCAGCTTTCTGAGGGTCTGAGTGTGGATTTCTGTGTTTTTACAAGAATTTTACAACAGTTACAAGAGCTGAACGTGAAGCTGTATAAAGACTTGTTTTACGTTTAAAGATGGAGTTGAGCATTTTCGGAGGACTGTGATGGGATATCTGGCTATGATCACATTGTGGGATCCTGCTGTGCATACATTCCCTGCATCAATTCCTACATTGCAACACTGAGGCAGAAACAGATGGAGAGAAAAAGAGGGAATGAGAGAAACAGCTGGAGGTGGCAGGTTAGAGAGAGAGAGAGAGACAGGCAGAGTGTGGGCGATGGAGGGAAGGCAGAGAAAGATGGAGAAAGACAGAGAGAGACAGAGAAAGGAATCCACAAGCAAAACCGTGGTAAACTGAATGTTGAAGTGACTCCATTGCTGGGATCTTGCTGTGCACAGCTTGCCTGCAGAATTCCCTGCATTGTAACAGTGACTGCATTTTAGAAGTGAATTCATTGTGTGTAAAGCTCTCCCGATGGCCTGGAATTAAAGTCCGGAGCTTGAAGCCGGTATAATTCCTGAATAATGCTGGTGATTTGGGCAGTGCCGTGAATTTGAGGGTGACATGAAATGTGCAGCAGCCAATTGAATTGTGAATGATGTTCTGAGACTGGATTTCTCTGTCTCTCTCTCTCTGAATGAGAGTAACAGGAGGGAGAGAGACGCAGGAGAGTGAGGGAAACATGGAGGGAATCAGAGGGGGAGAGAGGGGTAGCCGGCTGTAATCACACTGCTGCTTGTGGGATCTTGCTGTGCACCAATGGCCTACAGTATTTCTAACATTGCAACATTGATGAGCACTTTAAAAATTAATTCATTGAGTGTCAAATACTTCTGTGAATCAGCAATGAAATGGCTGAAATGAGAAGGTTTGTAAAGGCTTGTTCTCATTCCCGAATATTGCTGGTGTTTTAGGCTGTGGGCTGAATTTGACTGTGAAATGAAACATCGGGGGACCATTTGAATTCAGATTTTCAGGGATGGGAATGTGGATTTCTCTCTCTATCCTTCTACGGGAGAGGGGATGGGGGTCACCAGTGTTTGTGTGTTTTTACAGTGAGGCAGAAGCAGATGTAGAGAGACAGAGAGAGAGACAGAGAGAGAGAGACAGCAGGAAATGACAGGGTAAACACATCCACACTTCCCAGTCTCTGGCTCTGTGTCGGGGGATGTGTTTGTAAGTCACCTGAGAGATTGTTTTATGTCAGTGAGTGAGAGAAAGAGCCCTGGGCTCTCGCTGTGTTTTATTTCTGTGCAAAAATGCTTTGCTTTGTTTGAATCAATTTTATTTCTCTTATTCCCAAGGAGAATCTTTTCGGAAGCTGCAGCTGTGATGATGCAGAGGGAGAATCTTTTGGCCACGTGGAATTCTCCGACAAGAGCTTTAACCAGAGAGGGAAAATAATAATAAATAGATATGTGTCATTGTCAAATTCATTTCTAGATACAGAAAAGAAGACTGTGTGTTTTCGGGGCTGATAGAAAAACAAAGTGCTGGAAATGTTCAGTATTTCCAGCACGGTTTTTATTTCAGATTTCCAGCATCCGCAGTATTTTGATTTTGTGTTTTCGGGGCTCTGTGGATTTCTTTACCACAAGGGAGGGGGCTGGATGGTGCTCCGAAGGGAATAGTTTGGGAATCGCTGCTCCACAAGAGTCAATGTAATCCCATAGATTTCCCTCTCTCCAGCTCTTGCTGCAACTTGTTCCCTGCACCTTCCTCTTTGTTCCTAGCACTGTTTCTTCACATCTTTAAATCCCTATCTCTGTATCTCTCAACATCCTTTCTATCTCTGCCCCTCTCCAGAGTCTCACAGGTTTCCATTGTCACTCTCTTTCTGCGACTCTCTGCATCTTTATCTGTCTCTCTCTCACTCCATTTCTTCTCTCACTCACTTCCAAATCCCTGAATCTTTCCATCTCTGCTCCTCCTTTCCTGCAATATTATCTCTGCATTTCCCTCCCCCTATCCCGGGACACCCTTCTCCATTCTGTAAACACATCTTACTTTGTATCTCTGCCCCTCCACGTCTTTCTGTCTCTGCATCTCTCTATTTGTCTGGGATCTTTCTCAATATCTATATCACTGCTGCATTCTCTCTCTACACCACCAGCTCTCTCTCTCTCTCTCTCTGTCCTTCTCGGTATTTCTGACCCTCTGTTCTCACTTTCTCTCACTGGTTTCGGACTCGCTCCCTGCATCTCATTCTCCATCTGCCTTTCCATTTATTTCTCTCTCTCTCTCTCTCTCTCTCTCTCTGTTCTGTCCTAATCCTGGGATCTGTTTTCTGTGTCTCTCCCTCTGTCTGGGGGTGGATTTGAACCCGCTGCCTTGGTGTTGTACAGGGTGATTGTGAACCGGGATCCTGCTTTCCATCTCTGTCCAGCTTAGCTCCCATTGAGGTAAAAGCAGGGGAGAGATGCTGAACGGGCAGCCGATTCACAAGCACCCTCCTCCCCTCCACCCTGGTTTTCACCATTGGCACCACATCAGAGTCCAGCCCAGTGTTTCGTTGCCTCTCTGTGTATCTGCTCCCCGACTGTCTCCTTGTGGCCCGATGGGGGAAGGGACAGATCAGCCATGATCTAACATGGGGTGGGACAGGATCCAAGGGCTGAATGGCCTCCTCCCGTCTCTGTGCCAGTCAGGGTGTGTGAGTATTTGTGTGTGTCTCCCTCTGTTTGATTCCCTGAACCCGATGGGGAGAACGGGTGAAACACCTTTCTGCAGAGAGGGGTGTGTCTGGGGCTGGGATCTTCCTGTGCGTTAAAAGCTCAGAGTGCCAGTTAGCCTCGACGCCCGGCCCTGTGTTTGTCCGGACATGAGTTAAAGGTACCGGGGGGGCGGTCTGGTAGCCAGTTGATGGAATTCCAGTGGCTTATCCAGACCAGGAATTAAAGTGAATGAAAGACTGTCGGGAGACGGGGTGGGGGGGGGGTGCTGTTGACTGGGACGGGAGTTACACAGGGGGCGGCTGTTCATGAGGGAGTTGATATAGGGTGGGAACTAGTATAGGGAGGCTTTTACAGCACAGGGAGGGTATTTAGAAAGGGGGGGGGAAGTGTTTACAGTGGGGGAGGCAGGGGGGAGAATTAGAGGGCAATATTCACAGAGGGAATGAGTTATGTTAAAAATGAGAGGGGTGAAGGATTCTCCAGGTTTAAAATGGGAGGGGGCAATGGGGATTCACCAGGTTTATAATGGGAGGGGACAGTGGGGATTCTCCAGGTTTAAAATGGGAGGGGACAGTGGGGATTCTCCTGGTTTAAAATGGGAGGGGACAGTGGGGAATCTCCAGGTTTAAAATGGGAGGGGACAGTGGGGATTCTCCAGTCCTATTCATGGGCGGGGGGTGGGGTTTAAGATGTGAGACTTCACAGGGAGGATGGGGTTATTTACATTGGTGTGCTGTTCACAGGAGGAAGTATTAGATGGGGTCTGTTCCTGGGAGTATATAGATCACAGGTGGGGTATTAGATGGTGGTCTGTTCCTGGGAGTATATAGATCACTGGAGGAGGTATTAGATGGGGGTCTGTTCCTGGGGGTATTTAGATGGGAGTCTGTTCAAGGGAGGGGTATTTAGATGGGGATCAGTTAACAGGGGGATATCAGATAGGGGTCTGTAGACCAAGGGTATTTAGATGGGGGGGGGGGGGGGGGGGGGAATCTATTCACGGGCCACAAATGTGCAGGTCGCAAAGATAGCCGTGGGGAATTTGCGGGGGGTGGGGGGGGGGGGGATTATATTGCGGGGGGGGGGGGATAAAAGATAGCCGTGGGGAATTTGCGGGGGGGGGAGGATAAAAGATAGCCGTGGGGAATTTGCGGGGGGGAGGAGATAAATGGTGGGTGGGGGAGATTATATTGCCGGGGGGGGGAGGAAATGATTATATTGGGGAGGGGGGGATGATTATATTGCGGTGGGGGGGATAAAAGATAGCCGTGGGTAATTTGCGGGGGGGGGGGGGAGGAGATAAATGGTGGGTGGGGGAGATTATATTGCCGGGGGGGGAAGGAAATGATTATATTGGGGGGGGGGGGATGATTATATTGCGGTGGGGGGGATAAAAGATAGCCGTGGGGAATTTGCGGGGGGGGGGGGGGGGAGGAGATAAATGGTGGGTGGGGGAGATTATATTGCCGGGGGGGGGTGGGGGGGAAATGATTATATTGGGGGGGGGGGGGAGGAGATAAATGGTGGGTGGGGGAGATTATATTGCCGGGGGGGGGGCGGGAAATGATTATATTGGGGGGGGGGGGAGTTTATATTGCCGGGGGGGGGGGGGGGGAAATGATTATATTGGTGGGGGGGGGATAAAAGATAGCCGTGGGGAATTTGCGGGGGGGGGGGGGAGGAGATAAATGGTGGGTGGGGGAGATTATATTGCCGGGGGGGATAAAAGATAGCCGTGGGGAATTTGCGGGGGGGGGGGGGGGGGGGGAGAGAGAGGAGATAAATGCCGGGGGTGGGGGGGGGGGAAATGATTATATTGGGGGGGGGGGGGATGATTATATTGCGGTGGGGGGGATAAAAGATAGCCGTGGGGAATTTGCGGGGGGGGGGGGGGGGTGAGGAGATAAATGGTGGGTGGGGGAGTTTATATTGCCGGGGGGGGGGGAAATGATTATATTGGGGGGGGGGAATGATTATATTGCGGGGGGGGGGGGGGGAGGATAAATGGCAGGTAGGGGGGATGATTATATTGCGGGGGGGGGGGGACAGAAATAGAGAAAAGACAGAAATAGAGAAAAGACAGAAATGGAGGAAAGACAGAAATAGAGAAAAGACAGAAATAGAGAAAAGACAGAAATAGAGAAAAGACAGAAATAGAGAAAAGACAGAAATGGAGGAAAGACAGAAATAGAGAAAAGACAGAAATGGAGAAAAGACAGAAATAGAGGAAAGACAGAAATAGAGAAAAGACAGAAATAGAGAAAAGACAGAAATAGAGGAAAGACAGAAATGGAGAAAAGACAGAAATGGAGGAAAGACAGAAATAGAGAAAAGACAGAAATGGAGGAAAGACAGAAATGGAGAAAAGACAGAAATGGAGAAAAGACAGAAATAGAGAAAAGACAGAAATAGAGGAAAGACAGAAATAGAGAAAAGACAGAAATGGAGGAAAGACAGAAATAGAGAAAAGACAGAAATGGAGGAAAGACAGAAATAGAGAAAAGACAGAAATAGAGGAAAGACAGAAATAGAGAAAAGACAGAAATGGAGGAAAGACAGAAATAGAGAAAAGACAGAAATGGAGGAAAGACAGAAATGGAGAAAAGACAGAAATAGAGGAAAGACAGAAATAGAGAAAAGACAGAAATGGAGGAAAGACAGAAATAGAGAAAAGACAGAAATGGAGGAAAGACAGAAATGGAGAAAAGACAGAAATGGAGAAAAGACAGAAATAGAGGAAAGACAGAAATAGAGGAAAGACAGAAATAGAGAAAAGACAGAAATAGAGAAAAGACAGAAATAGAGAAAAGACAGAAATAGAGAAAAGACAGAAATAGAGGAAAGACAGAAATAGAGGAAAGACAGAAATAGAGGAAAGACAGAAATAGAGGAAAGACAGAAATAGAGAAAAGACAGAAATGGAGAAAAGACAGAAATGGAGAAAAGACAGAAATGGAGAAAAGACAGAGAGACACAGAAAAAGAGGAGGGAAAGAACTGAGACACAAAGAAATTGCAGGCAGCAAAGAGACAGACAGAAAGCCAGTGAGAAAGGCACACAGAATCACAGAGATTGAGAGAGAGAAGGCAGAGAAATCCATTGTGAAGGAAGACATACAATTATTCAGAGAGAAACACAGAGAGAGAGAGAAACACAAAGTGAGAGAGGGAGAGAGAGAACCAGAGAGAGAACCAGAGAGAAGCAGAGAGAGGGAGAGAGAGAACCAGAGAGAGGGAGGGAGAGAGAGAACCAGAGAGAGGGAGAGAGAGAACCAGAGGGAGGGAGAGAGAGAGAGAACCAGAGGGAGAGAGAGAACACGAGGGAGAGGGAAAAAGAACCAGAGAGAGAGAGGGAAAAAGAACCAGAGAGAAACACACAGAGAGAAACACAAAGTGAGAGAAACACAAAGTGAGAGAGGGAGAGAGAGAACCAGAGAGAGGGAGAGAAAGAACCAAAGGGAGAGAGAGAACCAGAGAGAGAGAGGGGAAAAGAACCAGAGAGAGAGAGGGAAAAAGAACCAGAGAGAAACACACAGAGAGAAACACACAGAGAGAAACACACAGAGAGAACCAAAGGGAGAGAGAGAACCAGAGAGAGAGAGGGGAAAAGAACCAGAGAGAGAGAGGGAAAAAGAACCAGAGAGAGAGAGGGAAAAAGAACCAGAAAGAAACACACAGAGAGAAACACACAGAGAGAAACACACAGAGAGAAACACACAGAGAGAAGAGAGAAACACACAGAGTGAGAGAGAAACACACAGAGAGCGAGAGAGAAACACAGAGAGAGCGAGGGAGAAACACACAGAGAGCGAGAGAGAAACACAGAGAGCGAGGGAGAAACACAGAGAGAGCGAGGGAGAAACACAGAGAGAGCGAGGGAGAAACAGAGGGAGAGAGAGAAACACAGAGAGAGATTGAGGAACAGAGAGAGAAACACAGAGAGAAACAGAGAGAGAGAGAAACACAGAGAGCAATAGACACAGAGATTGAAAAAGAGATTGAGTCAAAAGGAGAGAGAAAGGCAGAGAGAGACAATAAAGATGTGATACTCACCATCCCACACGGTCTGCGCTCCATCGTTGGACTCCAACACCTTCCCTCCGTCAGCTCATCCATGGGGAAAAGATCCTGGAGAGGGAGATTGGGGTAGGAATTGGAGACAAGGGTCTGGACTGGGACAGAGAGGGGGGATTCAGACTGGACTCTCTCTCACACACATACACAGTAATCAGCTTGCTATTCACCTGGGCACAGAGACTGAGACACAGAAACTCACCTTCACAAACCAGCCGCATGGAAAGAAAGAATGGAGGCTGATGTTGTCCTAATATATCCCAGAACCTGTCACTCAAAACAGACAGTCCACCCCAAATGCAGCTCACCCAACCAGCTATCAGCTTCGTCAGCTATGTCCTTCGTCTGGACACTGCCTCCCAGGTATGGGACAGTCCAAGGTGAGTCTCTGTGTAAACAGGGAATGGGGGAGAGAGGGATATTCCAGCCATATCCCAAATGGACCATTCCAGACAGAAACCTGTCTGTCTGTCTCTCTCTCTCCCTCCCCCAAAAACCTTATTAACACAGCAGAAAAGCTGCTGTCATTTAAAAGCTGGAGGGGCTGGTTTGGATAATGACCATTTAACACTAATTGTATTAAATGTCTTCCACTATTCACCTCCAGTTAACAGAAAGTTCAGAGAATGACTGAAAATGTCGCATTGCACTTACCTTGAAATTCTGGCAAAGGGTTTTTGCTGGAAAGGCCGGTTTGACTGTAATATAAACAGGCAGTGTGTATTCAGATTTTCAATTCCACGGTGTTACAAAGTCTGAAACTAGATCCAGGTTCATGGTGCAGCCAAGAGAACTTTAACAACTGGTGACATTCCACACAATTCTCACCCATATTTACAGTTATATTTCTCAATGATACTTTGCACATTATTTGCTGCTGCTGTGTTTATGCATTAGGCTGTAATCAATCGAAAAAAACCTTCAGTTTAATGTTACAAGGGTTTACAAAGCTGGGAAATGGACATTTAACACAAATGGTATTGAAGATCTTCCACTTGTCACCTCCAGAATTTACACGCTGTTGTCATCCGTTTGTTCAAATGAAAAAAATACTACTTGGCAGCTGTTGTAACCTTAGTATCCCCATGGAAAGCCCACATGGTATAAATTAGAGGCTCTGGGAATGCATCACCTTAGAGTTTACTACAGGGAGATTGGCAGGGAGTTGTTATGGTCTGGAATTCACTCAGACAGGTTTCTGAGAGCAGATTCAATATTAACTTTCAAAAGACAATTGGATGAAAACTTCAATTACTCTTCCTTATAGTAGAGAAGCTACCAGCTTAGAAAGAGAAGTGTGTGAGAGAGAGAGATGTCATAACTTTACTGATGAAGAACTCGACACAACTTATTTAGAGAATTTTTTATTTGACAATGATTGTCCAAATTTTATTTGATGCTAGTGTTTTATTTATGCATTACCTTTAAATGCATCACTGAAAATAATTTTTCAATCAGGAACGAGTTTAATGTTACCAACGTTTGCATACTTGGGATAAGCCACTTAACACAAATTGTATTGATATTCTTTTAATAAGCTTCTGACATTTACATAAAGTTAATTCCTTAAACTTGTGGAAATATTCAAACTCTCAGGAGCACAGAATCTGCCATCTGCAAGGGCTCAGGCTAACCATCTCCATCTGCTGGTGTTCCTGTCTCACTGCAGTTACTGACCCCTCTCACCGTCTCCATCTGCTGGCGTCCCTGTCTCACTGCAGTTACTGACCCCTCTCACCGTCTCCATCTGCTGGCGTCCCTGTCTCACTGCAGTTACTGACCCCTCTCACCGTCTCCATCTGCTGGCGTCCCTGTCTCACTGCAGTTACTGACCACTCTCACCGTCCAGAATTGGGCTGTCACTCTGTGCACCACTGTTCTTGTTGCTAATAAACTTTTATTTTATTTCTGACTGCCTTTAACTTGTTCTTCCCACCACTAAATAGACGATGGAGATGAGTTCCTTTCGCTATTCTTAGCGGAATGCTAAGACCACGTCGAGAATTCCACTCTATATACTAATCCGCAAATATGTTCATGCATGAAGTTATGCGTTAAGTATTTTTTTCAAGTCAGCCTCGGGATGTGTGCGTCGCGGATAACGTCGATATTTAATGTTTATCACCAGTTCCTCTTGAGATCATGGAGGTGGGCCTTCGTCTTGAATCACAGCGGTCATTATTGCAATGATGCTCCCACAATGCTACTATTTTGGGGGTTCGAGGATTTGGAGCCACCGAGGATGAACGTACCGTGACATATTTCCAAAGTCATGATCTTGTCTGATTTAGAGGGGCACTTGGAGGTGGCCACGTTCCCACGAACTTGCTCTCCTCTTAGGTGGTAGAGGTCGCAGGTGGTGCTTCCCAAGCAACCTCGGAGAGTTGTTGCCTTTATTCCTGCAGCCACGGTGCGCCGGTCTTGGAGAGCATTGGTGGGCAGCACAGTGGCGCAGTGATTAGCACCACAGCCTCACAGCTCCAACGACCCGGGTTCAGTGCTGAGTACTGCCTGTGTGGAGTTTGCAATTTCTCCCTGTGAACCGCGTGGGTTTTCGTCAGTTTCCTCCCACAGCCCCAAAGGCTTGCAAAAATTGGTAGGTAAATTGGCCATTATGAATTGCTCCTAGTCTAGGTAGGTGGTGGGGGAATATAGACATGGTGGGGATGTGGTAGGAATGTAGGAATAGTATGAATGGGTGGTTGTTGGTCGGCGCAGACTCGGTGGACCGACGGGCCTGTTTCAGTGCTGTATCTCGAAATAAATCGATTGTTTATGGTGGTGATTCTTAGATGTTCCTGTTAATGATCTAATCACGAATATTTTATTTGTTTTGGTTCCGATCTCTCCCCCAACCCCCGACTCTCTCACTGTTACGTTTTATTTGATTTTATACACTTTAATTTCGTTGCTATTTGTTCTCTTTTAGGTCGCTCAGATTGTGTCAGGAGTGCTTTTTATCCTCTTTTGGACGCCATTAATTCTGAGTCCTTATTCTATAACAAGACAATACAGAATACACTGGTGGAGCGGTCTGTCGGTGAGTTTATGTTCATTGTTAGTTGTAGAAAATGTTAGAAGGAAATTGACAGTTAGAATTGAACAGATTAGGGCCGAATATTTTTAGCCATTGTATGTTCGGCAGCATCACCTTTCTTTTCAGCTCTGTTCCTCTGGAAATTTACCTTAGTGTTTCTTTTGCCATTTTTGTAGCTTTTGGCCCCGATAACTATTTTTAATGACTTGTGAATATGTGCCCCACCCCTCAAGATCCATTTGTTCCTCTATCCCATTTAAACGATGTTCCAATGAGGACATGACCTGATTTTTTAAATTACTTCCTTCATGTGATGTGGGCATTGCTGGCGAGGCCAGAATTTATTGCCCATACCTCATTGCCCTTGGGAAGGTGGAGGTGAGTCGCCTTCTTGAACTGCTGCAGTCTATGTTTTGTTAGGAAGGGAGTTCCAGGACCCAGCGACAGTGAAGGAACAGTGATATAGTTCCAATTCAGGCTGGTGTGTGGCTTGGACGGGAACATGCAAGTGGTGTTGTTCCCATGCATCAGCTGCCCTTGTCTTTACAGGTGGTTATTGGTCACGGATTTGGCAGCTGCTGTGAAAGGAAGCCTCCACCGAACAAAATGTACCACCCCACACTTGTTTGTGTTGAAAATAATTTACAATGCCAATCTTAACATTTAATAATGCTGTCCTATATTTTGTCGCAGTCTTCTTCAGTATTCATTAAAACGCCCAAATTTGAATTCATCCACAAACTTTGGAATTGTGTTTCCGATTCCTGAGTACAAATTGTTCCTCAGTGCATTTTGTTCCCTGCCACTAGTTTTACATGATTTATTTACATGGAACCTTAATCTCTCTGTTCCTCCATTGTCACTGGCTTCCCACCAATTAGAAAACACTCTGATATATCACTTTAGATCCAAAAGGAATTACCTCACAATTTCCAAACAATCAATTGAAGTTGCCACTGTTCATCTGCACATTAACGCTGCTTTATTACTATGTTAAAGGCGCTCTATAAATGCAATCAGCTGTTGTTTGCAACTTTCTGCTGCCCTCTACATTACTTACTGACCCCGCTAACTTAGTGTCTTCAGACATTTGGCCCTCTATTGCTTCATCTAACTCATTGAAACGCATAGTAAAAAGCTGATACAGATCCATCGGAGACAACACCGGAAAAAGTCTGCAAATAATCATCCAAAGTATTATGATCCATTGATTAAGATAGTTGTAATAAATATAAACAGGCTTTATCCTGTGAAATTAATATTCAAATTTTTGGTTCCAGTTTATAATTTCAGGGAGCCTGTGGTGCGTTCTGGGAACGGTGTCAAGTACACGCCTTGTGAGTCCAACCATAAAGGTTCTTATATAAGGAAAGTATTTCATTGCAAGGAGTACGGTTTTCACTCTAAATCCTGTTTGCTGAGATGATTAAATGCGGATTCGACAAATAGTCATCAACTGAGATGAGTGAAGTGGAGCCGCATTTAATGGGGCATATTGTGTTCTAGTGTGAAACAGGTAACAGTGATGCAGCACACAGTTTTTACAGCTCCCCCTTTCATATTACTAAAGGGATTAAATTCAAAACCACAGATGTTACGTGAAAATTATATCGAACTTGGATCAGACCACCCTCAGAGTACGGTGCACTGTTTAATCTATTCCTAATCAATGTCATTCCCCAGTAGGCTCCCTGCACATTTTACCCTCGACCTGCCCCAAAAAACTCTTTCTCCTCCAACTTAGAGTCATAGAATCCTAGAATGACACAGCACTGAATGAGACCATTCCTCCATGTTGCCTCTGCCAGCTCTTTGAAAGAGACATCCAATTAGTCCTACTGCATCCCCCACTCTTTCCCCACAGCCACGCATTTTTCTCCATTTAAGTGCTTATCCAATTCCGTTGTCAAAGTTACTATTGAATCTATTTCTGCCACTCGTTCAGGCAGTGTAGTCCAGATCACAAGAACCCTCAGCTGAAAAAGAAAAAGCTTCTCGGCTTTCCCCGCTTCTTTTGATTATTGTCTTAATTCTGTGTCCTCTGGTCACTGACCCTGCAGCCATTCTGTCAAACCCGTTTTTAATGTTGAACACCTCAGTTAAGTCTCCCCTTACCCCTCCCTGCTCAACAGAGAAGAACCACAGCTTCTGCAGCCATTCCTTGCAACTATAAACTACAATCCCTCATCACTGGCACCATTCGAGTTGGAACATAGGAGCAGGAATAGGCCATTCAACCCATCCAACCTGCCCCGCCATTCAATAAGATCATGGCTGATCATCCACTTCAATACCTTTTTCCCCACACCATCCCATATCCCCTTATGTCATTGGTATTTAGAAATCTGTCAATCACTGCTTTAAACTTACTCAATGACTGAGCTACCGCAGCCCACTGGAATACAGAATTTCAAAGAATCACAAGCCTCTGAGTGAAGAAATTTCTCCTCATCTCCGTCGTAAATGGCTTCTTCCTTATTTTGAAATTGTGTCTCCGGTTCTAGACTCCAAAACCAGGGGATGCATCTTAGCTGCATCTACACTGTCTATCCCTTTAAGTATTTTGTAGGTTTCAATGACATCACCTCTCATTCTTCGAAATTATAGAGAATACAGGCCTAGTTTCCCCAATCACTCTTCATAGGACAGTCCCGCCATCCCGGTAACAATTCTGGTGAATCTTCGTTGCACTCCCTCTACGGCAATAATACCCTTCCTAAGGTAAGGGGACCAAAGCTACACACAGCACTCCAAATGCCGTCTAACCAATATTCTATACTTTTGAAGCAAGACTTCACTATTCCTCGACATAAATCCTCTTGTGATAACGGTTAACATACCATTACCCATCTTAATTGTTTGCTGCACCTGCATGATGACTTTCACTAACTTATTGACAAGGTCACCCAGGTCCCTTTGTATGTCTATACGTTCTAATCACTTACCATTTAAGAAATACTCTGCACATCTATTCCTCCTACCAAAGTGGATAACCTCACATTTTCCACATTATATTCCATTTTCCACGTTTTTGTCCACTGTCCAAATCCCCTTGAAGCCACTTTTCATTTTCCTCACAACACACATTCCCACCAGTTTTGTTATCTTCTGAGAACTTGGAAATATTACATGTGGTCCCCACTTCCGAATCATTGATATATATATTGTGAACAACTGCGGCCCAAGCACGATCCCTGCGGTACCCCAGCAGTTACAGCCTGCCAATGCGAGAATGACCCGTTTATTCCTACTCTCTGCTTTCTGCCTGTTAACCAAGCCTTAATCCATGCCAGTATATTACCTCTCATCCCATGTGCTTTAATTTTGCCAGCCAATCTGCTGTGTTTGCCTTTATCAAAAGCCTTCTGAAAATCCAAGTATTACATGTCCACCGACACCCCTTTATCAATTTTGTTAGTAACATCCTCAAAAACTCCAACAGGTTCGTCAAACATGATGTCCCATTGATAAATCCATGTTGACTATCCCCAATGAGATCATTATTATCCAAGTGTCCATCCTGTAGAATAGATTCTCGCATTTGCCCAACGACTGATGCAACGCTAACAGGTCTGTAATTCCCTTTTTTCTCTCTCCCTCCCTTCTCAAACAGCGGGGTGACATTTGCCACCTTCCAATCCGCAGGAGCGGCGCCAGAATCTCTAGAATTTTGCAAGATGATCACCAATGTGTCCACTATCTCCACAGCTACCGCTTCCAATACTCTTGGATGTAGAATATCAGTGACACCGTTAACTTTAAAACACAAGATATGAACATGGCAGACCAATTCTACTGAATAGGTAATACTAAAATTAAAATGTAGTATCCTGAAGACTTATCAACCGGCAACCCCATTAATTTCTCCAATACAACCTCTCACTAACACTAATTTCCTTCAATTCTTCATTCTCCCTAATCCCTTAGATCTTTAGTTCGAGGAGATTTCTTGTATCTTCCTCAGTGAAGACAGGCACAAAGTAATCATTTAGCTTCTCCGCCATTTCTCTGTTCCCCATTATAAATTCTCGTGACTCTGCCTGGAATGGACGCACGTTTGTCTTAGCCAAATGTTTCCTTTTTCACCTACTTGCAGAGGTGTTTACAGTCCGTTTTTATATTTTAACCAGCTTACATTCATATTCTATTCTCCCTTTGTTTTTCAGTTTCTTGGTTCTCCTTTGCTGTATTCTGAAATCCTCCCAATCCTCATGTTTACTATTATTTATGGCAGGCCTTTAATTTTAATCTTATACAATCCTTAAGTTCCTTTGTTCCCCACGGTTGACTGCCTTTGCTTTTGGGGTTTTGTGCGTTGAAGGAATGCATAGTTGATGTAAACTATGTAATATTTATTTAAAGACTATCCATTGCCTATGTACTGTCATACCCTTTAATGCATTTTCCCAATCCACCTCAGCCAATTTTCCCCTCATACCTTCATAATTTCCTTTGTATAAATTTAATACCCTGGCCCTCAGATTGAACTATCCCACTTTCAAACGGAATGCAAAATTCTATCATATTATCGTCACACTTCACTAAATGCTCTTTCACAACATGATTATTAATTAGCCCTTTCTCAATACATAATACTAGATCTAAAATAGCCTGTTCTCTAGTCGGTTCCTCAACATACTGCTCTGGAAAACCATCCCTAACACACTCCAGAAACTCGTCCTCCACATCATTAGTACTCATAAGGTTTACCCAGTCTATATGCAGATTGCAATCACCTATGATTAATGTATTACCCATGCCACATGCCTCTCTAATCTCCTGATTAATACCATGCCTCACACTACCACTCCAGTTTGTTGGCCTGTAAACAACTCCTACCAATATTTGCTCTCCCTTGCTGTTTCTTTTGCACACCCGAACAGATTCTACATTTTCTTGTTCCGATCTGAGATCCTCCCTTACTAATGTACCAATCCCTTATTATCAGTGCAAGACCACCTCCTTTTCCTTTTGCCTGTCCTTCCTAAATGTCGAATATCTTTGAATATTCAGTTCCAGTCTTGGTCACCCTGTAGCCACGTTTCCTTTATGGCAATTAGATCATACCCATTTACCTCCATTTGGGCCTGTAAACCATCTACCTTGTTGCGAATGCTGCGTGCATTCAGGTAGAGTGCCCTTAACCTTGTCTTCTTGACATTCTACATTCTAAGCCTAGTTGATGCTCCCCTTTGTTTTGCCTGTTTTCTGATGTCACTTGCTAGTATTCTGCCTCATGTTACCAGCTTTACTTTCTTCCAATTTGAGCTACTCCTCAGGTTCCCATACACATGACAAGCAGTTTTAAACCCTCCCAAACAACACTAGGAAATCTTTCTGCAAGGATATTAGTTCCGGTCCTGTTCAGGTGTAGCCCCTCCATTTCTACAGATCCCACCTGCCCCAGAAATCCGATGGTCTCCCTCCTACATGAATTCTCCAGCAGTTCTCCTAATCTTATGCTCACTGCCACGTGACACTGGGAATAATCCTGAGATTACTGCTTTGGAGGTCCTGCTTTTTAATTTCCTTCCTAACTCCCTAAAATCCTCTTTCAGGACCTCTACCCTCTTCCAACCTATGTCGTCGGTAACAATGTGGACCAGGACCTCTGGCTGCTCACCATCTCCAGAAGGATCTCTTTGAATTCTTTCTAAAGTGAGGTGTAGAGAAATTAGATTGAAATACATCTCAATTCTGCGGATCATGCTTTATGCCTACTATATGAACTGCCATATTTCATTAAATGCTATATCCACAAGTAAAATACTACATTTTAATTTTAGTATTACCTATTCAGTGGAATTGGTCTGCGATGTTCATATCTTGTGTTTTAAAGTTAACGGTGTCACTGAGGCAGTATCAACAGTCATGAAGTAAAGATATCTGAATTAACTGCTGCTTACTCTCTGAAGGTGCGAGCCTGCCTGGTGATGAATTTGATCAGTGTCCTTCTGGTTCTAGCCAATGGATTCTTATTGTTCCTTGATTTCCCTGATTGCACCTCAATCGTTCCCTGCAACTCTATAAGTGCCGAGGATTCTTGTCACATTGCTGCTGCTGTAAGTACAGAATTTAAATCTTGATGCACGAGTAAAGTTTGTAAATCAGCAAAGTTAGGTGTGAGCAAAGTCAGGTGCGTATATGTTCGATTTATTTTGCATAGAATTACAAAGAATGCACAGCACAAAAGCGGCCCTCTCTGTATTTAATGCTCCACACGAGCATTGTTCCACCTAACTGAAGATATACCTATCAATAACGGGTTAGTGCAACTGGCAAAGACCAGTTCCGCTCCTTTGCCCACACGTGGCTGTTTTATAAGTTCAATGCTTTGAGTTGAATTTCTTCTAGAATTGGACTGTCACTCTGTTTACGTCGATTCTCGTTGCTAGAAATCTTTTATTTTATTTCTGATTTCCTTAACATGTTCTTCCCACTGATATACAGATATTCAGTTTCTTCGTTGAACTCACTCTCTGTGTCCTGATGCCAATCGAGCTATCAATATCAATCGATGTTTCCATTCTTGGCTGCAAGACGTTGTGCATCAATTCTAAAATGCATGCTAATAAGGTTGGTAGTTACACATACGCAGTTCATATTTCCGATTGATCTAAACAGAAAGAATCAACATTTATAAAGCATATTTCACGACATTATAAAGCGCTTTACAGTGAATAAAGAACCGTCCTACAAACATTAGAGTAATAATGATCAGATAATGTTTTATTTGTGTTGGTTGACGGTGGATATAGAACCAAGACACGCGGACGAAGTCCTCTGCTGTTCATTGAATTTATAGCATGGGGTATTTATATCCACCTGAGCGGGGAGACAGGACCTCGGTGTAACATCTCAGACTTGAGCAAACACACCGAGACTGACACTCCATAGCAATACTGAGGAAGGTCTGCCCAGTCAAAGGAGATGACTTGCGGTTGATCCGTTCCACTGAGGTCCTCTCCACCCTCTAAGGTGGACGTAAAGGAACGCATTATATTAGAGTAGGAGAGTGTTGCTGCATCCCTTGCCCTACAATTACACCCAGGGATCAACCTCACTAAAAATAGATGATCTGGTCAAAATTACATTGCTGCACTTGGGAACTTGCTGCACACAACTTGGCTGCCGTGTTTTCACATTAGAACAGTGACGACACTTCAGAACAAAAGTATTTAATTGGTTGAAAAACCTTTTGGGGCATTCTGAAGTCGTGAAAGAGGATGCTTAAATGCCAGTCTTTCCTTTCCTTGCATCCGAAAAATGGCACCTCCAACAGTGCTGCACTGGAGTGTCAACCTACAGTATGGTCTTAAATCCGTGAAATCAAGAGAGAAGTGTAAATATGGACATGGACTGGGCTCGGTGACAGTAAGCTGAGGGTGGTAGTTTGGGATGCATGGTTTCCAAACTTGGTTTTGGTTTGCAGTCGTGCTCTGCAATGGTTAATTTTGGGTCGATTGCTCTTTTAACTTTTGATAACTATCTACACTCGGGTATAGGAGGAGCATTGCAAAGTTTGCAGATGATACGAAATTTGGAAATGCAGTAGATAATATTGAGGACAGTTGTCGGCTTCAGGATGACATGGACTGAATAGTGAAATGGCCAGAAGCTTGGCTGATGGATTTCAATGCTGAGAGGTGCAGAGTTATACATGTTGGAAAGTCTAAAATGGATACAATAAATAGGACAATTCTGAAAAGTTCAGAAGAACACATAAACCTTTCTGTGCATATGTATAAATCCTCAAACGTGGCCAGGCACGTTGATAGGGGAGGGAGGGGGGGTTAAAACATGGGGCTTGCATGGATTTCTAAATCGAGGCATCAAATATAAAATCAAAGGGTATGTTACAAAAATCGCTAGTTAGGCCTCAGCTAGGGTATTTCTGCAAATAGATACAGGGGAAGTTTGCACGGACATCAGCAGGGATGAGAAACTCCCGTTAAAAGGAGAGGTTAGAAAAGTTAGGGCTGTACTCCTTGGAGCAAAACGGGTTTAGAGGTTACCTAATAAAGGTTTTCAAGATGGTAAGACGTTTGTTTGAAGGGTTACAGAACGGCTGTCCCCTGTAGTGAATATGTCAATAACCAAAGCACATAGATTAAAATCACCGAAGAGAGGGGGAATGAGACGAATTTGTTTTACTCAGAGAATTATAGGAATGTGAGGCATTCTACCTGAAAAAGTGATGGAAGTTGATTCCACAAATAATTTTAAACAGGAATTAGACAGATGCTTGAGGATAAGGGGTATGGAGAAAAATTTGCGAGGATGTGGGATTAAGCATGACAGCACAAACATGACAAACAGAAAGGCCTCCTTATGTGCTGTAATTTCGATGAATCTATAAAATCAAATTTGGTAAAATGGCAGCAGGCCGGGTAGGTCCCACTCGATTTTACTCACCCCGCCCCCCCGCCTCCAGCCTGCTCCGCAGTGGGATGGGGGAAGGGATTAAAGGTCCGGTCAGAGTTTTGAATCTGCTTTCACCAACCTTTAAGGCAGCTCTTTCAGATCGTCAGAACTCCTTGCATAAAGGAAATTCTCTGCATCTCCTCCCAGCTCTTTTGCCAATTATCTTAAATCTTTGTCCTAATTATCAAGTTATGATCCTCAAGGATTTTAAGACTTAATAGAAGGTGCTGTAAGGTCATTCACAATTTCTGGTTGCCAATTTCCCATCAAACCTGCCTCTTTATGTCCTTGTGACATCCGAGGTATACTTGCATGCTTAGTTTGGGAAAATGCTGAGCTAGTGAATGTAAGAAACAGATAGGGAACAATAGGATACTTTTTAGGAAAAAGGCCAGAGTGAACTTAATCAGACCCGGTATTTGGCCTATTATTAGATGTGTATTGTCCAGTGGTATTTTTAAGCTCTTTGGTTTTCCAGCTCACCTGCTTTGTCTCTTCAATCCGATCAGCTCGCAATTCAGAATAAACAGGTTGTATTATGCTTCCTGTTATCAGAATTAAAATTTTAACATTGCCTTCAGTACAGTTGCTGCTTCGTTAATGTTAGCTATAAATTAAATAAACTATGCACAGAAACTCGAATTCCGGGATCCGGATTTTGCACAGTAGACACAAGCTTAATGAGTCACAATGTTCTGACTCAGAGGTGAGACTGCTACCAACTGAGCTAAGGCTGACACGCGAGAGCTTCTCGATCAATTCAGTATTTGGTGTTTACCTCCCGAAAGTATTGTAATTAAAAATATTGCAACGTTCTCTGGGATTCTTAGTTATTGAAAAGTTTCATCCATTAAACAGAATCATCATTTGTGACTGTTTTTGTTTTTTTGGTTGACTATTTGTTTGTTTCCCATTTTTGCATAAATTCTCTTTTCTGTCACAGCCTCCAAATGAGTCTACTATTCAGAGTAACACCTCTCAAACACAGATACCCCAAGACCAGACTGACTGCAGTATGATGCCTTTACCACCGGTCTAGAAAAGGGTTTCATTGGCACAACAGGAGTTTCAGCAGGAAGATGACTTGGCGCCATGGGGACAATGTTCAGTTCTTGAATGGCTTTGCTTTCTCTATCGCGGAATGTATCTTGTTTGTTAAGCACAAAAATAAGAGATAAGCAGAATAAAAAGAAATTTGCGAACTGAGGAATTGAATCTTAGAGAGCATAAGGGGACCATTCGAAGCACCATGACTGTGTTAGCTTTGGAAAGAGTTTTTCTAGTTAATGGCACTCCTCGTGCGCTCTCCCTATCGTTCCAAAAATCATTCCACTTCAGGTTTTTAACCAATTCACTTTTTAAAGTTACTATTGAATCTTCTTCTGCCACCATTTCCGATATGTAAATATATTTACCCTCTTTTCTTTCCACTCTTATTCCAAGCCGTGCTCTCTCTGTCTCCCCCTCTCTCCATTATTCTCACCTTCCCCCAGATTGCCAGCCCTCTCGTCTATCACATCAGACCATCCGTTACCTTTCTGCCCTTCCCCAGTTGCTCTCACCTATCATTAGCCTCTTTCCCTTCTCCTTTCTTTACGCAATGCCTGCCTGTACCTTTGCACCTGTAAGTGCCCACCTCTCCTCCTCCAGATCCAGCCCCTTCCTCATATACATGCAACCCTCTTCTGCCCGTCCCCCTATTGATATTATGCTCCCATTCCAAACATAGTACGGTTATAAACCACGGTTTGTTAAAGAAATATATCAAAACTCCAGTGATGCCTACTTGCCAAAATCTGTTCTGTTGAATTCAAGCCTAAGATCAATCGAAACAGCTCACTCCCTTGTTCAATTTTTTACCTGAAAAATTCCTACCTCTTCCCTCTCTACACTATCTTGCTGTCAATCCTATGCAAGAGAAATTTCTTTACTCACAGGGTTGTGAATTTTTGGAATTCTCTACTTCAGAGGTCTGTGGAAGCTCAGTCATTTTGTTTACGTTTAGGGGCACATACCCCAGCACATACACCAAATGTCTGAACCTGCGGTTCCTCTCGTACTGAGCAGGATTACTATTGCAACAACACATCATCAGTAGGGTAAAACTAACCTGTCTCACGACGGTCGAATCGCAGCTCACGTTCCCTATTAGTGGGTGAACAATCCAATGCTTGGTTGATTCTGCTTCACAATGAGAGGGAGAGCCGACATCGAAGGATCAGATGTTTAAAGCAGAGAGTGACAGAATTCTAAATACCAATGCCATAAAGAGATTTGTGGATAGTGTGAGAAAACGGCATTGAAGTGGATGATCAGCCATAATTGTATTGAATGGTGGAGCAGGCCTATGGGCTAACTGGGCTATTCCCGCTCCTATGTCCTATGTTCCTTTGTTGTGCGCATACTCAAAAGCAGTTATTTGAATGTAAAGTGCTTTGAAATGACATAAGGTCGGGAAGGCGGGCTATTAATGAAAACTTTTTTTCTTAACTCGCCCTCTCTCTCTCTTTCTGACTTTCTTTTTATAAAAGGTGACCCTGGAATACAAGAGCTCTGATTCTTTGATTGTTCTGAAATGGATGCCCATATTTATAGACAATGCACTTCAATTCATGATTGGAATAAGCTAAAAGCTGCACCATTACTTTCTTCACATGTTTCCTACCGACCTTTCTCACCACGTGACCCGCCCCACCTTCTTACCGAAGATGTTTATAACTTCTTGAGGTAGGAGCTCAGACGTAAAATCTATTAGACATCAAATCTTCATGATTCAGCTTGTGGGATGAGTGCTCACGTAAACAGTGGAGTGAACTCTTCACCACCAGCAGAAGCATCAGCACCACACCACCAACGACCACATACCCCCGCCCTTGGCCAACCACCCTCCCACCCGACCACCACCACCCTCCCTTCCGCCCCCCCCCCCCCCCCCCAAAAAAAAACACACATGCACACACACACATAAACCTTATATTGAATAGAAACGAAGGAGATAGCTTTAACATATTCCAGAGGATTGTAAGTGGGATGACAGCCAATTCTGTGGACAGACTAAAGAAGCTGCGTTTGTTCTCCTTACAGGAGAGAAGGTTAAGAACAGAATTAATAGAGGCGTTCAAAATGGTAGTGGGTATTGATAAAGTAAATAAGGAGAAACTGTTCACATTAGAAGTAGGGTCTGCAATCGGATGGCACAAATTTACAGTATGTTGCAGATGACCTACAGTGGAACAGAGATTTTTTATTTACAGCGAGTTGTTATAATCTGCTTTAGACTGCGGAAAGGGTGGTGGAAACAAATTCAATAGTAACTGAAGAAGATAATTTACTGTATACTGTGCAAGGAAACATGTGCAGGGCAGGTGTGAGGAACATATTGTATAGCCCTTTCAAGGAACCAGCACAAGCACGTTGGACCGAATGGCCTCCTGCTAGGTGGATTTATTCTACGCTTTTCTAACTTGGGTGGGAACCTAACAGGCCATTTTAAACATTCTCCAACTATTACTCTCCTTTGACTTCAACTGACTATAGATTCAGGCATTGTGTAAAACCAGCGTTTCACCCGTTCCCGTCAGCTTCCTGTCACGGGGATTAAGTTGAGGAAAATTGTCCCATTTCTCCCCCGGACCCCAGCCAACGAATTCGACAACAGTTTCGGACCTGGTATGGTTCCTGCTCTTTCTGGTTTAGCAGTTCACTGCTAAAACCAACTGATTTATGATATCGTGGACAAGGACGTGTATTTATGCTGTATTCATTTTCCTAAATCCTGGCAATGGTGCCAATGAAGTGGAACGGACTTTCTTCTTCTTGAAGGAGACAGGGTGGCGATCTCGTTCTCAGAAGAAATATTACCACAAATATTTATTTCATTATGGACGTCGAGGCTACATTGGTGGCACCACTATTCCCAGCCTGATTGGAGGTGATTGGCGAATCACTCAACATGTGGAAACAGCACTGCTGATTTTATGTGTATAATTTGTAATATGTGATCATCTTCCACTCTCTGCATGTTGCTGGCGAAATGACCCCTTGCTATTATCGGGAGACCTTGCTGCAGTTGTGGTCATGAATCCTTTTTGTTGTAATTCGAAGAGACTAAGTAGATTCGGTGGATTGTTAGTGCACTGTTCCAACAGACTCTGTTGAATAAATTATTGTTACTTGTGCCGGAAATAGACTTTGCTCAGAAACGAATTGTTTTCTGTCTATCCTGCTGCAAGTGCCGGCCCCACCTCCAGTTCACTGGCTGTCACAGTGAAGGTCATTGGGTGACACTGCACTGTTAATATTCATCTGACTACTATTTCCTACATTTCCCAAATGTTGTCCACTGCAAAACAATATTCCTGGTAGCATGGATCCTCAAGAAAATATGCCCTGGATTTGCATGAATGGCAACAGGTGAGCAGAATTGCCCGATTGTCAGATCAGTCCTTATTATGGACGAACAAGCAACAACCCTAAACAAGCACCAAGACCACAATCACAACCCCTACTGTCAACCATCACCAACTTCAATTAGCAACTCCTCCTCAAGTGTCGAGATGCCTGATCTGGATCGGTTAGAGGTTCAGGAACATTGTTTTTGTTTTGTTTTGATTTTGCAGCCCTGGAAGGAGCGGGACACTGATCCAATTCAGTTAAGGATCCTATCAGTAATTGCTTCTCGCATCTCGAGACAACATTAGCATCCTGGAGCTTTATGGGGCTAATTTTAACTGATGCTCACAGTGTAAACTGGGCTATGTCAAATTAGCCAATCATTAGATACCTCAGCTGATCAACCTTTCCAATGCAGTCAGTTTGAACACAAGGAATCAGAATGAGGAAAAGTAGCTAGATTGGCGAGAAGGGTTCGCATTGGGAAAAAGGATCCGATTCGGTAGCAGTGTGCAGAATGAAGAGAAATCGTCAAATTGGAGGGAATAAGTCAGGGAGCGGGGTGGGGCAAGGATCATATTGAGAACAGCTGTCAGATTTGGGAGAAGAGATCGGATCGGGGAAAAACAGGTCAGAATGAGGGAAAGGGGTCAGATTGAGAAGATGCTGAGTATTTACAGCAATTTCTGTTTTTATTCCAGATTGAGAAAATATCTGATTGAAGAGAAAGTGGCAGATGAAGAAGAAATCAGATTGCGCAGATGGGGTGTCATTGCAGAGAAGTGGTTCAGGTAGGGCAGAAGGCGTCAGAATGGAAAGAAGAGTTAAAATGAAGGGAAGGGTAAGATTGAGAAGAGATTGATGGAGTAAAAAGGATAGAATAAGAAGAAGGGTCAGATTGTGTTGCATTCCACGATTCTGTAATCGTGCATGTACAATGTATTTGTCTCACGCTGCAAGACTGACTGCTTCTATAAACCTCACTTCACAAATACTCGCCCAACCACAAACTAGTCTTTAACACCCGCGTTTAGACGTGGCAAATTCAGTTCCCATAATTAAGCTTAAAATAAGATCTTGGCCATTCAGGAGAGAATGTGCAAAGCTTATGTTCACACAAAGGTTAGATCTGGAACTCAGTATTCAAAAAAGCTGTGGGAAATGTGGCACCAATAGCATTCAAGACGACGAATCAGATTTCAATGAAAAGTTTGGAAATTGAGGCAACAGAAGAGATCATCGTGATTTTTTTTGTGTGGTTTTATTGGATTGTATGAGAACAGCAATTGAGAATCTTGATTAAAATGCAGCACCGAACAAGTACTTGAACTCTGAGCCAGTTAAAATATAATTCTGATGTTCTGCCAACTGAGCAGTCCGGGCTCTTGGCACTTTAACTTGTTGCCACCTTCCGCCATGAAAGTTAAACACTCCACATGTTTCTTCCCAACAACTACACACTCTTTGAAAACGGGGTCTGAAGTGACCAGTGATGTTTCTTTGGGATTTGTATTGGTGTGTCAACTTTTCACCATGTTTATTCATGACTTGAATGAAGCAATCAAGAATTATATATCTAAGTTTGAAGACGACTTAAAACTAGGCGGGACAGTAAGTCATGCAAATGGGAGCGGGAGCTTACAAAGGGAGATAGGAAGCTGAATTGAGGGGGGAAAAACTCTATTAAATGAAATCAGTAATGGCTAACTTTGAAGCCCTGCACCTCGAAACCAAGAAGGAAAATCAGAGTATTTTCTCGATTGTGACAAACTCCAAGCCGTAAGGGAGAAAGGGTATTTGAAAGTGCAAGCTTTTAATCTTTTCTAGGCTCCTGGACACATGGACAAAACAATGACCAGGGATAATGGGATGTTGTCCATTTTGTCAAATTCTTAGGTAGGGAATGGATGTTATGCTTCAGTTGTATGATACCTCGATCAGTGGCATCAGCATTCTCCGCATTCAGTTTCAGGCATCACATCTCTGGAATGATATAATGGTCTTGGGGGGGGAATGCAGCACTGATTCCAGAGCAGCGGCAGTCAGTGGCGGTCCTGGGACGAGGTGGATCCGGAATAGCGGCAGTCGACAGGCGGACCAGAGAGGAGGCGGATCCGGAGCCGCAGCAGTCTGCAGTGGGCCTGGGGAGGAGGCGGATCCGGAGCGGTGGCTGGCTTACTCTCTCTCTCTCTCTCTCACTGCGTCGGCGCTGTGTTTGAAAAGAGGGGAAAAAAACATACAGTGACATCAAGGAAATCTGTAAGCTGATTAATTGGTAAGTCACAGCAGTTATTGCCTGTAAATACCTTTAAAGTCAGAGAACAAAAATTCTTAAAAACTCAAATAGCGACCCTGTAAGTGATAAGGTTAGTTCTACTAATGTTTTTAATTAGTGTAATGTATTAATACTAACTAGTTAGAATAGTGCTGTTTAGACAGAGTGAGGTTGTGAGTTGTGTGCGAGGGATTTTACTTACTAGGGAAAAGAGGTGTTCTTTGCAGTCTTTCTTGTCTTTACTGCCTTTTCAGCCTGCATGGTACAGGGAAGAAGCTGACTGGCAAGTAACTGGTAAGTCATTACACTTATTACATTGAAAATAGTTAGTTTGTAAAACTAAGTAATGACAGGGCAGCTCGGCCAAGCGAAATGTGCCTCCTGTGGCATGTGGGAAGTCGTGGACACACCACGTGTCCTGGACAAACACATCTGCAGAAGCTTGAGCTCCGGGTTTTGGAACACAAGCGGCGGCTGGAGTCAACTGTGGTGAATCCGCAAGGCAGAGAACTACATGGATAGCACATTTCAGGAGGTAGTCACCCCGCAGCTTAGAAGAGCACAGGCGTAGAAGGATTGGGTGACTGCCAGACAGACAAGCAGGTAAAGGGAAGTAGGGCAGGAGTTCCCAGAGGGCATCCCACTTTCTAACACCGGTATTCAGTTCTGAGTATCGATGGCAGAGAGAGATCCTGTGGGGAGTGCAGCGAGAGTCATGACCAGAGCACTATGGGTGGCCCAGCTGTGCAGGGAGGGAGGAGAAAGGACAAAGGAGTAATAGGGATAGGGTATTCTATGTTTAGGGGACCAGATAGGCGTTTCTGTGCTCGCAGACATGATTCCACAATGGTATGTTGGCTCCCTGGTGCAAGGGTCATGGATATCACCCGAGCAACTACAGGGCATTCTGGAGGGCGGGGGTGCACAGCCAAAGGTCGTGGTCCACATTGGTACCAACGATATAGGAAGAAAGAGGGATGAGGTCCTGCAGGCTGAATTTAAGGAGTTAGGAAAGATATTAGCAAGCAGGACCTCAAAGTTAGTAATATCCGGATGACTCACAAGGCCACGTGCCAGTGAGATGGTACAGGAAGGAGGGCTTCAGATTTTTGCAGCATTTGAACCGGTTCTGGGGAAGATGGGACCTATACAAGCCGGCCGGTCTGCACCGGAACAGGACTGGGACATATACCCCTGGCGGAAAGTTTGCTGGTGCTGTTGGGGATGGTTTAAACTAGCTTGGCAGGGTGGTGGGAACCTGAGCACAGTGTTTTACTTAGGACAATTTCAGAGCATGGAGCAGGAGGCAGAACATTCGCGAGTGACTCTGAAAGACAATAGAAGCAAAGGTCAATAAGTGTGCAACACAGGAATTTGGCAGTTTTGAAGGGTATTTATTTAAATGCAAGGGGTATAGTAAATAAAGCCAATGAGCTGAGGGCACTGAAAGACACATGGTAACACAATATCGTTGCTATAGCAGAAACTTGGCATAAAGAGGGACAAGAATGGCAACTCAACATCCCTGGATAGAGATTTCAGGCGGGATAGAGAGGGAGAAAAAAGGAGGAGATTATTAGTTAAGGAATCAACAACAGCTTTGAGGATTAATGATAATGCTGCATGAATCATCAAATGAGGTCATATGGGTGGAGCGCAGAAATAATTTTTAAAAAGGCGGACGCACGACTAGGAGTGTACTATAGACACTCAATTAGTGCAAGGGAGGTAGATGAACAAATATATAGGCAGATTTCTGAGTGCAAAAATTATAGGGCAATAATAGTTGGGGATTTCAGCCACCCCAATATCAATTGGGAATCAAACAGTGTGAAGGGCTCAGAGGGGACACAATTCTTGAACTGCATTCAAGAGAACTCTTTTTTTTTTTGGCCAGCACGTAACGAGTCCAACGTGGGTGGGGGGGAGTGCAATTCCATATTTAGTCTTCAGTAATGAATCTGGGGAAAGTGGAGGAAGTAACAGTGGGTGATCATTTTGGGGATAGTGACCATATTACATTAAGTTTTTTGCATAATCATGGAAAAGGACAAAGATAAAACATGAGTGAACGTTCTAAATTAGGGGATGGCAAATTTTAAGAAGCTGAGAGGTGAGCTGGAGAAAGTGAACTGGATACAGCTACTTGAAGGAAAATCAGTGGCAAACCAGTGGGAGGCATTCCAAAGCAAGATACTACAGGCACAGTGTAGGCATGTCCCCACAAAGGTAAAGGGTGGTACTGCCAAATCTAGAGCCTGCTGGTTATCTCGAAGCTTACAGGGTAAGTTTAAGCAAAAAAAGGAAATCTTATCACGATCACAAAACTCTCAATACCTTAGAAAGGCTAGAGAAGTATAGAAAGTGCAGGGGTGAAGTAGAAAAAGGAAATTAGAAAAGCAAAGAGAGGACATGAAAAATTATTGGCAGGTAAAATCAAGGATAACCCGTACATTAAGAGCAGGAGGATAACTAAGGAAAGGGTAGGGCCTATCAGAGATGGACAAGGGAACATATGCTTCGATGCAACAGATGTGGGCAGAGTTCTTAATGAGTTTTTTTGTCTGTGAATTCACAAAGGAGAGGGTTGATGTAGACATTGCAGTAAAAGAGGAGGAGTGTGAAATATTAGTTTCGATAAGCATTATGAGACAGGTAGTACCAGAGGGTCTGACATCCTTGAACGTGGATAAATCACCAAGACCAGATGGATCGCATCCCAGGTTGCTAAAGGAAGCCATGGAGGAAATAACGGATGTGCTGAGGATCATCTACAAATACTTGCTAGATACAGGAGAGGTACCAGACGATTGGAGGTCTGCAAAGTGCCCATTCTCTTGAGCTCAATTGATATCATCCCTCAGGAAGGATTAACCTTGCTGCAGCTGTTGTTTTTCCATTTAATTCACCACAGAATTTTTGCATAGTTGAGACTAAAAATATATATAGGACATTATTAAATTTTAAGTTTCTAAATTATAAGATATAATTGGGCAGATTAACTCATTGGGCTCAGAGACAGAGCCACAATGGATTATTTGTGTTTTTTGTTAAACAGGTGACAATAGTTTCGAGGGCCACATGAGAAATGATGCCACAGCAAGAGATTCAGCAGCTTTAAGAATTTAAGAACTTAACTGCAGACATCAAATTTCACAGCATAGTCACAATTTGGACTAAAGGCTTTGCCTTTTCAAAAAGTTTTATTTGTTATCATCCAAGGCAAAGTGCTTGACAAGAAGAGATAGTTGCAAGCACTTCTGTCTTTAATGTAAAAAAAAGACTGCTATACCACCAAGCCTGGGCATAAGAAATTGGAATCGATAAACAAAATGAAATTGATATGACTGGTTAATTAATGCAGTCAAAGAGGAATTTATTTGATATTTAAGGAGATAGTCAAAATTTCATTCAACAAAAAAGAAAATGATGAAATCGCAGTTTCGGTGGTTTCTAAGTATAATAAAACAACTTTCTTTGGGGGTAAAATTAAATGGAACATTAACAAAACCTGTCGCCCCAACAACACTGTCATTCGAATTTGGAATAATTTGACATTTTGAAAATCCAGTGTAATTTAGCATGTTAATTTTAAGAAATTAGCATTTCATCTTAGATAGAGAAACAAAAAGCATCGGACTGTAAAGCTTCTCCAGGGCTCAAAATGAACTACAATTATAATTAGTAGAAATTGGCAGTTCGATCTGACTGATGCACATACTAATCAAGAAATTCATGGGATAAAGAATGAGAATTTAAACTGTTAAGGTAATACAGTGTAGAACTTCCAAAAAGTCTAGAACTTTCCAGTGAAAGTCAGAAAGATGTACATAAGGCTAGTAATTTTATAGCTTTTTTCTGTTGGGGATATTTGTATCCTTGCCTATGAGTTTTTTTAAAGAGCTACATTTGATTGTCTGACCACTGCCCAAGAACATGTTCACCATGTAGGGGGAGGTAATCAAGATCTGAGACAGACACCACAATTGGCTAACTAAATTGATGACATTAAATCTGAGTTTAATATAATTATCCTCAATCTGTCCTCACTGTGTTTGTCACGGAAGTGTGAAGTATTTTTTTATTATTGGTCTGTGGGCGTCACTGGCTGGGGCAGCATTTATTGCCCTTGAACTGAGTGGCTTTGTCGGCCAACTCAAAGGACATTAAGGTCAACCACATTGTTGTGGTCTGGAATGACATGCAGGCCAGACCAGGTAAGGATGGCATATTTCTTTCCCTGAAGGATATCAGTGAAACTGTTGGGTTTGACAACAATTGACAACGGTTTCTTGGTTACCAATAAACTAGTCTTTTTTAAATTCCGGATTTTATTAATTAAACTTAAATTCCTCCGTTTGCCGTGATGGGGTTCGAACCCAAGTGCCATACCATTAACCTGGGTTTTGTAATACTATTTAGTGATATTATCACTACGCCACTGTAACTGTATCCGATTCCTTATTGGGACACCGGCAGATGGAGATGATGGAAGAGCGACTGTAACTGCAGTGAGGCAGGGGCACCAGCAGATGGAGATGGTAAGAGGATGCAATGACTGCAGTGAGACAGGGACACCAGCAGATGAAAATGCTGAGCCATTGTTTGAGGGTGAGATTCTGTGTTACTGAGAGTTTGAAAGTTTCCAAAAGTTTGAGGAATTTACTTTATGTAAACTTGAGATGCGTAATAAAAGAATTTCAATGCAATTTGTGTTAACTGGCTACTTTCCAACTGGTTCCTGTTTGGCAAATTGTTTTGAGTGATTAAAGTTAATGCATAAATAAAACAACAGAATCAAATAAAGTTCAAATATTCATTTACAAATAAAAACACTCTAAATATGTCGTGTTGAGTTCCTCATCATTAAATTATGGCATCACTCTCTTTCTCACTTCTCATTCTGTGCTGATATCTTCTCTACAATAAGTAAGAGGAATTGAAGTTTTGATCCAATTGTCTTTTAAAAGTTCATATTGAAACTGTTTCCACCAACCTGCCAGACAGTAATTTCCAGTCATTGTTTCTCTCTTCATGTTGCCTGAAGTTCAGAGATTGCCAATCACCTTCAATATGTGTCTTTGCTGCTTCCTGATCTCCCTCTGCTCTTGAAACCAGTCTCTCCTCATGTCCCCAAACTGTGGGAAAGATTTTGATTGCAATTTATTTCTCCAGGACGTCAGCTGCGGAGTCGCTGGTAGTTCCTGAATTTAGACAAGTGATGAACAAAAATCCCTCCGAATCCCCCAGGAGAGCAGACGAAAAAAAAGTCAGGAAGCAAATGGGAAACAAGTGACAGTTTATTGCAGCAGAAAAACTCTTTGCCAGAATTTCAAAGTACCTGCAGTGGGACATTTTCAGTCATTTTCTGACCTTTAGGTATACTGGAGGTGAATAGTGAACGACATTGAATGCAATTTGTGTCAAATGGTCATTATCCAAACCGGCCTCTCCATGTTTTAAATTACAGCAGCTTTTCTGCCCCATTAATGAGGTTTTGGGGGAGGGAGAGAGAGAGACACACACACAGACAGGTTTCTGTCTGGATTAATCCATTTGGCACATTGGCTGGACTATCCCTCCTCCATGCCCTGTATACACAGAGACTCACCTTGGACTGTCCCATACCTGGGAGGGAGTGTCCAGATAGAGGAAGCTGAGAGATAGTTGGATGAGCTGCACTTTGGGTGGACTGGGTGTTTGAGTGACAGGTTCTGGGATTTAGGACAAAATCGGACACCATTCTTTTTTTCCATGCGGCTGGTGTCTGAAGGTACGATTTTGTGTCCATGGCTCTGGGTCTCTGTGCCCAGATGATTTGTAAGCTGATTGCAGTGTGTGTATGTGTGCGTGTGTGTGAGAGAGAACAACCTGAATCCCTCTTTCTCTGTCCCAGTCCTGACCATTTTCTCCAATTCCCACCCCAATGCCTCTGCCCGGGTAAATAGTTCGTCAAGTTTACTCAAGCTAGGTCCCTCATCACTTTTTACACCTCAACTAACTCACTGCGCAGCCTCCTGTTTTCCAAAGGAAACAACACAAGGCTATCCAATCTTTCCTCATAGCTGTAAGTTTCCAGTCCGGGCAAAGTTCTGCTCCTGTTCAGTGTAATCACATCTTTCTTGTAATGGGGTGATCAGAACCACACCCAGTACTGACCCTGTGTTCACATTAGTGTTGCATTTAGTTTTAGCACCTGCCTGCTCTTATATTCTGCGTCTTATCTAATAAAGTATGACATATGCCTTCTTAACGACTTTATCGACGTGTCTTGAAGGAACTGTGAACATAGACTCAAAAGTCCCTCTGTTATCCACAGTACTCCGTTTCCCTTGCCTTGTTGCATCTCCCAAAATGCATGACCTCACACTTCTGCAGATTCGATTCAATTTTCCACTTTTCTGCCCAACTGCCAAGACCATCTATATCTTCCTGCAGTCTAAAGTTTTCTCCTCACTGTCAACTCACAGCTATTTCTTGTATCAGCTGTGAAATGCTTTATCATTGTCCCTCCATTTGAGTCTAAATCATTAACACAAGGTACAAAAAGCAGGAAACCGAGTACAGAGCTCTGCAGACCCCACTGGTAACAGTCATCGAGTTGCAAAAATACTAGTCAACAATGACCCTTTGTTTCCTGCCACCAAGCCAATTTAGGATCCAGTTTGAACCTCTCCCTTGGATCCCGAGAGCTTTTACTTTTTTTTTTGACCAGGCTGCCATGTGGGAATTTAACAAATCCCTTACAAATATCCATGTATGCCACTTCCACTGCACTGCCTTCATCAACCCTACCTGTCACTTCCTCAAACAAATCAATCATATTAGCCAGACATGACCTTCCCTTAAATCCATGATTACTTTCCTTGCTTAATCTAAGCCTGTCTAAGTGAAGTACTATACTGTCAACAGAATGATTCTAGTAATTTTCCCACAACCGAAGTTAAACTAACTGGCCTATAATTACTCGGATAATCCCTACCTTCCATTTTTAAAAAGTGCATCGTTGACAATCCTCCAATCTTATAGCCAGGGAGGATTGCAATATGATGGTCGGAGCCTCTGCAATTTTATCCATTACTTCTTTCAACTACCTGGAGTATATATCTTCTAGGACTGGAGATTTAGCTACTTTCTTAGACGCCAAACTCTTCAATACTTCCTGTCTTGCAATGTTTATCCCATCCAATATTTCACACTCTTTCTCCTTGACTACAACATCATCATCGCCGCAACATTTTGTAACACAGCCAGAAAATATTCATAAAGAACATTACCTGCATCCTCTGCCTAAACAGATAGGTTAACGTTTTGGTCTCTAACAAACCCTACTCTTTCCTTAGTTATCCTCTACTCTTTTAGTTCTTCTTTCATGAGATGCGATTGTCGCTGCCAAGGCAGAATTTATTATCCATCCCTTATTGTGTGTTTGTAGGTGGTTGTGAGTCACCTTCAAGTACTGCATTCCATCTGGTGCAGGTTCACGCACAGTAATATTTGGAAGTGGGGTTTCGGTTTTTGACCCAGCAAATGTGAAGCAACGGCAGTATAGTTCCAAGTCACGCTGGTGTGTGGTTTGGAGGGAAACTTGCTGTTGGTGGTGTTCCTATGTGTCTGGTGCCCTTTTTCTTGTCGGTGGTAGAAATCACAGGTTTGGAAGGTGATGTTTAAGGAAGCTTGGCGAGTTGCTGCAGTGCATCTTGTATATGGTACACACTGATGCTACTGTGCGTCGGTGTGGGAGGGATTAATGCTTGTTTCTGGTGAATGGAGTGCTGATCAAGAGGGCTGCTTTATTCTGGATGGGATAGAGTTTCAGGACTGTTGTTGAAGCTGCACTCAATAAAGCAAGTGTAGAGTATTCCATCATACTCCTGACCTGCCTTGTGGACAGGCTTTGGGGAGTCAGCAGGTGAGTTACCTGCCGTGGAATGGCCAGCCTCTGACCTTTATGTACTTATATAACATCTTTGTACTTTTCTTCATTTTATCTACCAGTATTTTCTCATTCCCTTTCATTGCTGTCCCAATTTTCCTTTTAATTTCAACCCTACATCTTCCTCTCACTTCTGCTTTTTCTGATGTATTTCACACGTGGTGTCTGATATAAGCTTTCATTTTTTGCATTGTTTAACCCTCTATGCACTTTGTCGTCCTGGGCGCTCTAGATTAGTCAGTCTCACCTTTTCTCTTTATGGGAGCATGTTTACCCTGAACCTCTTGAAACACGTCTTTGAGTGATCCTCACTGTTCTGACACTAGTTCACCTTCAAGTAGCAGTTTCCAGTCCACGTTTATTAAATCGTTTCTCAGCCCAGTAAAAATAGCCTTCATACTGTTGAGAAACTTTATTCCTTATTTTATCTTTATTGTTTTCCATAAATATGTTCAATCTCAGCAAATTATAGTCACTATCACAAATGTACTTTCTCACTGCTACTCCTTGCAACTTTCCAGCTCGATTTCCGAACACTCTATCCAGAATTTCCCGCTTCCTCCTGTTGCGCTTTGCACATATTGGTTACTAAAGTTCTATTGAATGCAGATTAGTAATTCTATGCCCTCGGAGACCTTTACTCTTACCGTATCCTAGTTAACAGGAGGGTAATTTAAAATGCCCTCTGTTACTGTCTTACTGTTTTTGCATTTGTCAGAAACTTGCATACAACGATGCTCTTTTATCTCCCACGGAGGTCTATCATACACTCCCAGCAGTGTGGTTTCCCCTTTTGTGCTCCTGTCCATTCTATATAGCCTCATTTGACAATCCCTCTCACATATCTCTTATCAAGGGTGTAATTGTTTCTTTAATCAATATTGCCAACCCACCTCCTGACATATTCCGAAGAAGGGTCACTGACCCGAAACGTTAACTCTGCTTCTCTTTCCACAGATGCTGCCAGACCTGCTGAGTGAATCCAGCATTTCTTGTTTTTGTTCCTTACATATTCGCCTCTCTATCTCGTCTAAAATCCCTGTAGCAAGAATGTTCAGTTGCCATTTCTGACCCTCTCTATGCTATTCAGTAATAGCGAAAATCTGTACTCCCGCCAGAATGTTTCCTCAGCTCATCTGCCTTATTCACTACTCTCCTTGAATTTAGGTATAAAACAGTTAGCACAACTAGACCCCATTTCTTTTTCCTATTTCCCAAATTTTGTTTGCTCTGCCTTACAAATATTTTTTGCTAATTTTCTCCCTTCCATTTCCTGCTCTGCTTTTCTTCCTTCTGAATCTATTCTCAGCTTTCCATCCTCCTGCCTAGCATCCCCAACTCAACATAATAATGGCGTGTTTGTTTTGTGCTTCAATTTTGCAACAAAATGTGACACATGAGCTGAGCAACTCATTTGTGTCTTGTAGCAATCTATTATTCCGTTTATCTGGGGAAATAACTGCGATGGTGCGACCTGGGTATTTTTGCCAAATAATTGCATGACTGCCAGAGACAGAAAATGTCCATTATCTTGGTGCCTGTTCTCGCTTTCACTCTCTACATCCACAATGTGCAGCTTCTGAAACCACTGGCTGTGGTTCTGTTGCTATTGACAATGTGCACTGACCGTTGCAATGCACAGGTATGACCCAGTTTCTGTCTTGTGGACGTGCACATCTTATACATATATTGTCGTTTGGCACTTAAACCAAAATGCGGTGTTTCTTCATTTAAAAAAGCACGGAGTGAAGACGAGAACAGGAAACAAGTAAAGGAACATTTTCTCTCTCAATCGTCAGGCAGGTACTTGGTAAGGAAAATGATTCTTTTACACCATCTAACTCGTGGGGATGCTCAATATTATTTCCCCAGACTATTTATGTCACATTTTCTTATGAAAACTAAACACCAAAACAAACAAAGAAAATGTTGGAAAGGCTCAGCAGGTCTGGCAGTATCTGTGGAAAGTGAAACAGAGTTACCATTTCAGATCGACGACCATTCATCAGAAATGTTTTGCTTTTGAACAATGTTTTGCTTTTGGTGTCAGTATGAGAGTGCGGACCCACTTGAGCTGTGATAATGTTTACATACAGCGTACTGAGCCCATCAAGATGCAGATTGTCGGTAGGTTTCAGCTGAAGAAAAGGGAGGGGCTGTTCTGCATGATCATTCTGTACTAAATAAACCAAAAGTAAGAACTGGGCCATCGTGCGGTTGAAATTGCAGACAGAACAGATGGAATCGTTGTAAGAACAATGCGCTCATTCAGATAGAAATCTTGTTTCCCAAATTTAGCGCAGGGAACCAAATTCTTCCCTTGACATGTTTAAACCGGGGGTAAAATAACTTTGCATGGAATATCATCAGGACACGTGCTTTTGGGCGGGAAGGATAATCAGGTGGTGCCTTGACCGCGTTGCCATTAACTGTTCATGAATGCGATTTGTCCTCTTTAACCTCCCTCGTTCAATTTCTGTGGTCTGATGGGACTAAATGTAATTTCCAGACTCACATTACAGTTGTCTATTGCCGCGATACTTATTTTATATATGTGACATTCTCCTCTGTACTGCATTAACTGAGATAGCTCGAGAGAGAATAAAGAGATTGGATTCACGTTTTGAAACGCTAGCGTCCAAACGCATCTATAGACATCAGTACATTAAAACAGAAGAGTTGGCACGATGAGCCCGTCTCCCGACACAAGTGAACAGGACAGAAAGCGTCCCTGAATACGAGCCAATTACTTATTTCTCTTACCCCCGCCCCCACCAAGCTTTTCCAAGATGTTGAAACCATGAAGCAGATTATCAATCCGTGATCTATGATCCTCAGTAAGGTATGAAGACTCTATATTGTACATCCGATTTCATTTACATAAGTTGCATATCTCTTGTGAACAACGGGGCAATTTTCATGTTGGGCATTGGTGTACAGTTTGGAATTAAATGTCCATTTACGCCCCGCCTAATTTTCCCTTCCACTGAAGAGATCATCCGCCATGTTAGTGTAACTGCATATTTGACATTGTCGGCTTCATGGTGTTGTTCAAAGTTAAAAGTATATACAAATGTGATACGGGTGCCTACATATATAGAACAAAGAACAAAGAACAGTACAGCACAGGAACAGGCCATTCGGCCCTCCAAGCCTGCGCCGATCTTGATTCCTGCCTAAACTAAGACCTTCTGCACTTCCGGGGTCCGTATCCCTCTATTCCCATCCTATTCATGTATTTGTCAAGATGCCTCTTAAACGTCGCTATCGTACCTGCTTCCACCACCTCCCCTGGCAGCAAGTTCCAGGCACTCACCACCCTCTGTGTAAAGAACTTGCCTCGCACATCCTCTCTAAACTTTGCCCCTCTCACCTTAAACCTATGTCCCCTAGTAACTGACTCTTCCACCCTGGGAAAAAGCTTCTGACTATCCACTCTGTCCATGCCGCTTATAACTTTGTAAACCTCTAGCATGTCACCCCTCCACCTCCGACGTTCCAGTGAAAACAATCCGAGTTTATCCAACCTCTCCTCATAGCTAATGCCCTCCAGACCAGGCAACATCCTGGTAAACCTCCTCTGAACCCTCTCCAAAGCCTCCACGTCCTTCTGGTAGTGTGGGAACCAGAATTGCACGCAATATTCCAAGTGTGGGCTAACTAAAGTTCTGTACAGCTGCAGCATGACTTGCGTATTTTTATACTCTATGAACCGACCGATGAAGGCAAGCATGCCGGATGCCTTCTTGACTACCTTATCCACCTGCGTTGCCACTTTCAGTGACCTGTGGACCTGTACGCCCAGATCTCTCTGCCTGTCAATACTCCTAAGGGTTCCGCCATTTACTGTATACCTTCCACCTGCATTAGACCTTCCAAAATGCATTACCTCACATTTGTCCGAATTAAACTCAATCTGCCATTTCTCCGCCCAAGTCTCCAGACGATTTATGTCCTGCTGTATCCTCTGACAATCCTCATCACTGTCCACAACTCCACCAACCTTTGTGTCATCCGCAAACTTACTAATCAGACCAACTACATTTTCCTCCAAATCATTTACATATACGACAAAGAGCAGAGGTCCCAGCACTGATTCCTGCGGAACACCATATGTTATAGAATCATCTCTGTTGGACATGTACAGCCTGAAAGTTTCGGTGAAGTTCATGTTCTAAAATGTAAGCTAAAGATTGCTTACATTATCCTGTGTGTACTGATAAGAATGTTCTGTGTTGACATTTCTGAACAGGAATTCCAAGCTGGTATTGAATGCTCCAGCACCGGTTACATAGCGTATGTAGGCGCGAGGTTTCAAACCTAGTACTTTCGTTCAAAGTGCAGTGTCAGTAATTTCCTCGGTTGGAGGTTAAAAGCCAACAACGTCTCTTTCGTTCAACTGGCCTTTTTGTTGTCCTTTAACTTCTATGTGTATGTATTTATATATCTGGTTGTCAGACGATTGTTGTCTGTCAGTTTAGAAGTAAATTAAATTGCATGCTTGACGCATCATTTTATTTTGAAATTAGGAAAAAGAAGTGAAGCCATCTGTGCGAAAGTCTGTTTTTGTTTGGCAAGCAGAGGGAATTTATCCCGCCAGGTTATTTTTAATAACTAATTATTGAAATTGTGTTCAACATAATGCAAAATTGAAACAATTTCGTCACTTCTTTGTCTTCAACCGAAATAAGTCAATAATTTCCACATTGATGCACGTTCTCTTATTTTATTTCAGTGGCCAGAGTAACGTTATAACCCGTTTTAAAATATATGTCATTATTATAATTATATTCAATGGGATGTAACGTAAGTAGGAAGCTTTTCGTTAGGTTCTTTTGGAAGATAAAGCTAACTATGCCCCGGGAAACTTTAAGTTGGTCGATAATTCTAGTGAAATCAGGACGAATACCAGAAGAAAACAAATGCATGAAGGTAGCAATAAGGTAGCATTCATTCCCCGTCTAAATATCAAGACTGGGGAAGGATGTTTCCTTCAGAGGTTTCATTTTGTTGGGTTTAATGAAATATTATATTAAAATCCTCTATAAGTGGAATGTGAAATCGAACCATTTCTTAACACTGAACCTTATAATATGACCGGAAAGTATCACATTCATAACTTCAATCGACATTAAATGCGAACAATGTTATTATGGATTGGGTGGCAGCTTGCTTAAAATGTTACAAATTGCAATCATTAGACTGTATAATCATAAATGGTTCCTTTACGATTGTGAAAATTTTGCATAATAATAACGGTGGAACTGTCTCCTTATTAACTGACGGGCAATGCCAATCTTCAACTGGGACAAGGTTACTTCATGAAACAAATAACTGGGGTTATCTGTTCCTAAATTAATGAACAAGCCCGGAGATGGGAGACTTCAGTGAGACAGGGAGGCTCTCAGAATCATTCACCAACAAGAAGAGTAACCAGTCCAGGGATTCAGGTGGGAAGCCCGAAAGGTTTGGCTGTAAGCTGAAACCGTTTGTGTTATTCTTTTATTCTTTCTAAAATAGATCAACATTTCAGCAGATGTCTCTTTACTTTCAAGATGCCTGGACTAAAATAGTTCCAGCCGTTATATGTAGGGCCATCAGCAATTAACCCCTATTATTTCGAGCGAAGTAGTCAGATCATGTGTATACTTATATTATTGTTTCCCCGGAAATTAGTTACCATGGCGACCTGGGGCTGGGCTCTCTTCTCTCACTAGCTCCTCGAAGTATGAGTCCAAGCCCTTTATCTTGTCTCCAGACATTGTGGTCAGTTCCGTTTATTTCCGAGGAGAGCAACTGATATTTGAAAGAAAGAATGCGGAATACTGACCTGTCATGTGAGTCCAGGATTTACGCTTGATCCTATAAGGCGATATGCACTTTGTTTGTCTTTATAATATTCAAATGATGACTATTTTATCAGACGTTTAAAAAGTTTTAAGCAAAGAGAGAACTGAAAACACATGTTGAGGGAAAAGGATATGTTTGAAACCTTGTTAGATACATACAATATAAAGGCGACTGTGAAGTATTTAATCACGGGTTGTAATTTTCATGCCTAATTATTAGTACAGGGAATTCGTGTTGATGCACAGGAGCTATTTTTGTATCTGTTTATGAGATGATTACTGTTTGTCATAACAGAAGTAAATTAAACTGCATGCCTGTTGTAATGTTCCATTTTGAAATTAGAATATAATTTGCTCGGAAATCTGTGGCTGTTCGGCGAAAAGGAAGCGCTTGACCCGCGTATTGAATTTGCAGGTAACACAACACAGAATTAGAACAATCTCTTAGCTTGTATATTTCTAACTGAAATAGTTGCCCATGCATGTAATTATGAGTGTTTTTAAATAAACAGTGTAACGTTTAATACATCCATAACAATAATATATTAAAATTGTATTATTACTGGTATTATCATTTTCATTATTATTATTATAACATATTCAACTTCATTGGAAATATTTGCACAAGGTTTATTGGTAGAATAGTCTAGACCGCCATGGAACTTTATTTCGGTCGATAATCGCAGCAAAAATATAATTCGAAACAAAAAAAGGCGCTTGTTATATCAGGCGGAATACCAGGCAGATATCAAAACGACTTCAAAAAAAACATGATTAATATGACTATCGATTGGGCCCAAATCCATTCTTCCGAATGGGGAGGGAAATTTCGTCCAAGGATGAGTTTAACTGGGTTTATTGAACTGAAATATTAAAATTCTCAACGCGTGATTCGTGAGCATGAGATTTTAAAAGAACTTTATGCTTCTGGCATAAAAGTGTCAGTTTCGCAACCATGTAAGTTAGTTGATTCAAAACATATTTATGGATTCTCTGGTAATTTCGCAAATTGCCGTTATCAGGCTACAACATTTTGAATCGCTTTAATTGAAATGTTGGCATGTTAAAGTCTATGGAAGTGTGTTCTTATTTGCTCAGGGTATATTGTTCAGTCTTCATTTAAAACATGGATATTTCACTGAGCACCGAAGGCACCGCCATCATTGACCATATAAACCCACAATCCGGCATAAGGAACGACCCAGTCAGACACGGAGGCTCCCAGATTCATTCAGCAGACACACGGGTAACCAGTCGAGGAATTCAGATGGGGATACCGAAAGCTCTGGGTGTAAGATTTTTATCTCTGATTTTATTCGTTCTCAGATCGATCACAATTTCAACAATGTTATCACTTAAAGATGCCTTGAGCAAAATCATTCTAACTGCAACCTGCAGGAACACTATTCAATAGACGATGAAGATTGGTTCCTTTCGCTATTCTTAGCGGAATACTAAGACCACGTCGATAACTCCACTGGGTATACCAATCCGTAGATATGTCCATGAGCTCATTTCTTAAGCTTTTTTGAGTCAGTCTGGTGATGTGTGCGTCGCTGATAAGGGCGGCATTTATAATATTTGTCACTAATTGCCCCTGGAGATCATGGAGGTGGGTCTTCGTCTTGAATCACTGCAGTCTTTATTGCGACGAAGCGTGCACAATGCTATTATTTAGGGAGTTAGATGATTTGGAGCCAGCGTGGATGAATGTACCATGACATATTTTCACGTCATGATGTTGTCTAATTTAGACGGGTACTTGGAGGTGGCCACGTTCTGACACACTTGCTCGCCTCCTCTTAGGTGCTATAAGTCGCGGGTGATGCTTTCCAAGTAGCCTTGGCAAGCTGCTGCAGTGATTCCTGTGGATAGATTACATGGCAGCCACGGTGCGCTGGTCTTGGAGGGATTGATGACTTGTGGTGATCTTAGATCTTCCTGTTAATGATCTAATTATAAACAATTTACTCTTCCCCAACCCCCGATTCTCTCTACGTTTCATTTGATCTTATACACTTTAATTTCTTTTCTTTAGGTTGCTCAGATCGTGATAGGAGTGTTTTTTATACTCTTTTGGACGCCGTTAATTCTGAGTCCTAAATCCATAACACGAAAATACAGAACACACTGGTGGAGCGGTCTGTCGGTGAGTTTCTGTTCAGTGTCAGTTGTAGAAAATGTTGAAAGGAACTTGACAGTCTGAATTGAATAGATTAGACTGCCGAATATCTTTAGCCATTTTATGCTCGGGAGCATAACCTTGCTTTTCAAACCTGTTCCTCTCGAAATTTACCCCAGTGTTTCTGTTGCCATTTTTGTGGCATTTGACCCCTATAACTATTTTTAATGACTTGTGACTATATACCCCACCCCTCAAGATCCATTTGTTTCTCTATCCCATTTAGACTGTTATCTTCCAATGAGTATATGACCTCCTTATTATAAAAAAAAGTAATTCGTTCATGTGATGTGGGCATCGCTGGCTCGGCCAATATTTATTGCCCATCTTTCTGTGGTCTGGAGAAGGTGGTGGTGATCCGCCTTCTTCAGCTGCTGCTGTTAGGAATGAAGTTCCAGAATTTTGACCCAGTGACAGTGAAGGAACGGCGAAATGGTTTCAAGTCAGGATGGTGTGTGGCTTGAGGGGAACTTGCAGGTGGTGATGTTCCCATGCATCTGCTACCCTTGTCCTTCTGGATGGTAGAGGTCGCGGGTTTGGAAGGTGCTGTGTAATGAGCCCTCCACCTGAAAATATGTTCCATCTCACACTTGTCTGTGTTGAAAATAATTTACAATCACTCTCTTAAAGTTTGTTGATGTCTTGTATTTTGTCGCAGTCTTCCTCAGTATTAATTGAAACGCCCAAATTTGAATTCATCCACAAACTTTGAAAATGTGTTTCCGATTCCTGAGTGCAAATCGTTCATGTCAATGCCTCGGTAAATTTTATACCTTTTAGTGATTTCTCTACATTTAGAGATATGAAACAGGCACTGAAACAGGCCCTTCAGCCCACCGAGTCTGTGCCGACGATCAACCACCCATTTACACTAATTCCATATTCCTACCACATCCCCACCTCTCCCTCGATTTCCCTACCACCTACCGATACGAGGGGCAATTTATAATGGCCAACCTACTTATCAACCTGCAAGTCTTTGGCATGTGGGAGAAAACCGGAGCACCCGGTGGAAACCCATGCAGACACAGGGAGAACTTGCAAACTTCACACAGGCAGTACCCAGAATTGAAGCCAGGTCGCTGAAACTGTGAGGCTGCGGTGCTAACCACTGCGCCACTGTACATGGAACCTAAATCTCTCGGTTCCTCCATTGTCACTGGCTTCTCACCAATTAGTAAACACTCTGATATATCCTTTTAGACGGAAAGTGAATTACCTTTCACTTTCCAAACATTAAATTCAATCCGCCACAGTTTCATCTGCACATTAACGATGCTTTATTGCTATATTAAAGGCGCTATATAAATGTAATCATTTGTTCTTTGCAACTTTCTACTCTCCTCTACATTATTTACTGACCCCGCTAACCTCGCGTCTTCTGCAAACTTGGCTTTCTATTCCTTCATCTAACTCATTGATGAACGTAGTGAAAAGCTGATACAAGGTTGATCCAATTACAAGGCTGATAGCAGAACGGAACAGTTATAACTATAACAAAAATCTACAACCGGCTGGGGGCGTAGTTGGGTGGTGCGGGGGGTGGGGGGGGGGGGGTTGGGCGGAGGTGTCGTTTCTCTACAAACAGAAGAAAAAAATAAGAATTCCAGGGGGAGAGAAACATTACCAAAGAATGGTTCGAATGTGAAACTTGCTATCGCATGAAGTGATTGAGTTTAATATCATACATGCATTTAACCGGACGCTGGATAAGCACATGATGGAAAGATGGATAGAAGGATAGGGTGAAAAGAAATAAACTGGGAGGAGGCTCGACTGGAGCATAAACACCGACATCCACTGGTTCGGCCGAATGACCAGTTGCTGTGATGTAAATTCAATTTAACTATATGCAATATACTTCCAATGACATCAGTGGAAATAAATGTCACACTATCACACAATGTCGACATCAAGCCAAAGTGTTTTACCCTATAACAGTAGTTCTATTCCAAGCACATTTTTTTTAGCGATTCATAGCTTGTTTCAAAGGCTGCGCGGAAGAAACTTGCAAGTTAATTATTGTGTGATGTGCTCGTTTTACTCTGTTCCTAATCAATGTCGGCAGTGCACATTTTACACTTCGGCATCCGATACAGATCCGTGGGAGACAACACCAGCAAAAGCCTGCAAATTATCAACCAAAACATTATGATCCATTATTTAAGATTGTTGTTATAAATATAAACAGGCTTTATCAAGTGAAATTAATATTCCCACTTTTCGTTCCAGTTTATAATTTGTGGGAGCCTGTGGTGCATTCTAGGAATATTGTCAAGTACACGCCTTGTAAGTATAACCATAACGGTTCTTTTATGAAGTAAATGTTTCATTGCAAGGAGTACTGTTTTCATTTTAAATCCTGTTTGCTGAGCCGAGTAAATGGATTCGACAAATTGCCATCAGCCATGATTACTGACGCGAACCTCCTTTAATCGGGGATATCTGGACCTTGTGTTCCAGTGTGAAACAGTGACGTGGCATAGTTTTTACAGCTCTCCCTTTCATATTACTAAAGGGATAAAATTCAAAAGCAGAGATGTTACATGAAAATTGTACAGAACTCTTCTCAGACAACACTGAGAGTCATAGAGATTTACATCGCAGAAACAGGCCCTTCGGCCCAACGCGCCTGCGCCGACCATCAAGCACCCGTCCCAACTAATCCCATTTCCCCGCACTTGGCCCTTAACTTTGTATGTTATGGCATTTCAAGTGCTCATCTAAATGCTTCTTGAATGTCGTGAGTGTTCCTGCCTTTACCACCCTTTCAGACAGTGTGTTCCAGATTCCAACCACCCCCTGGGTGAAAAAAATCTTCCTCAACTCCCCTCTAAACCTCCTGCGCCTTCCCTTAAATCTATGCCCCCGATTTACAGGCCTCTCTGCTAAAGGAAAAAGTTTCGATCTATCTTTCCTATCAATACCCCTCATAATTTTGTTTACCTCAATCAGGTGCCCCTCAGCCTTCTCTGCTCCAAGGAAAACAACCCAGCCTATCCAGTCTGTCTTCATAACGGAAATGCTCCAGCCCAGGTAACATCCTGGTGAATCTCTTCTGCACCCTCTCCATTGCAATCACATCCTTCCTATAGTGTGGTGACCACAGCTGTACACAGTACTCCTAACCAGCGTTTTATACAGCTCCATCATAAACTCCTTGCTCTTATATTCTATGCCTCGGCTAATAAAGGCAAGTATCCCATATACCTTCCTAACCACCTTAATTACCTGTGCTGCTGCCTTCAGTGATCTATGGACAAGAACCCTAAAGTCCCTCTGGGCCTCTGTACTCCTTCGGGTCCCACCATCCATTGTATATTCCATTGCCTTTTTAGGCCTCCCAAAGTGCTTCATCTCAAACTTCTCAGAATTAAACTTCATTTTCCACTGCTCTGCCCATCTTACCAGCTCATCTATATCGTCCTGTAGTCTAAGGCTTTCCTCCTCACTAATTACGATACCACCAATTGTCGTGTCGTCTGCGAACTTATTTATCATACCTTTTATATTCACGTCTAAATCATTAATGTACACTACAAACAGTAAGGGTCCCAGCACTGATTCCTGCGATACACCACTGGTCATAGGCTTCCTATAGGCCAAACAACCCTCTACCATCACCCTATATCTCCTTCCACTAAGGCAATTTTGAATCCAATCCGGTGCACTGTTCTGGTCAAATAAAGGTGTGGAGACAGTAGAGAAATTACACCAAATAGTTACAAGGCTGATAGCAGAACTAAATAGTTATAACTATAATGAAAATCTAAACGGGCTTGTGGGCGGGGCGGTGGGGGTTCATTTCTCTATAAACAAAAGAAGGAAAGAAGAATTCCAGGGGGGTGGGGGGGTGGGAAACATTACCTGAGAATGGTTCAAATGTGAAACTTGCTATCGCATGGAGTGATTGAGGCTAATATCATTGATGCATTTAACAGGACGCTGGATAAGTACATGATGGATGAATGAATGGAAGGATAGGGTGCGATGAATTGAACTGGGAGGAGTCTCGACTGGAGCATAAACACCGATATCCACTGGTTCGGCTGAATGGCCAGTTTCTGTGATGTAAATTCCATTTAACTGCATGTGATACATCTCTTCCAATGACATCAGTAGAAATAAATTTCACACTATCACACAATGTCGATATCAAGCCAATGTGTTTTCCCCAATAACAGTAGTTCTACTCCAAGCGCCCTTTTATTTTGTGATTTTTCGCTTGTTTCAAAGGTCGCCCAGAAGAAACATGCAACTTAACTATTGTGTGATCTTCTCATTTTACTCTATTCCTCATCAAAGTCGTTCCCCAGTAGGAATACTGCACATTGTACCCTTCGACATCCCCCAAAAGCACCTTCTCCTCCAACTTAGAATCAAAGAATCCTGGAATGATACAGCACTGAATGAGACCATTCCTCCATGTTGCCTATGCCAGCTCTTTGAAAGAGTCATCCAATTTGTCCTCCTGCATCCCCCACTCTTTCCCCACAGCCACGCATTTTTCCATTTAAGTTCTTGTCCAATTCCACTTTGAAATTTACTAATTCATCTATTTCTGCCACCCTTTCAGGCAATGCAGTCCAGATCACAAAAACCCTCTGCCGAAAGTAAAAACTTTTAAGCTTCCCCCTGCTTCTTCTGATTATTATCTTAACTCTGTGTCCTGTGGTCACCGAACCTGCTGTCAATCTGTCAAAACCGACCATAATGTTGAACACCTCAGTTACGTCTCCCCTTACCCCTCCCTGATCGAAGGAGAAGAACCCCAACTTCTGCAGCCATTCGTCGCAACTATAAACTATAATCCCTCATCACTGGAACCATTCGAGTTGGAACATAGGAGCAGAAGTAGGCCATTCAGCCCATCCAACCTGCCCTGCCATTCAATAAGCTCATGGCTGATCATCCACTTCAATACCTTTTTCCGACACCATCCCATATCCCCTTATGTCATTGGTATTTAGAAGCATGTGAATCTCTGCTTTAAAGACGCTCAATGACTGAGCTTCCACAGCCCTCTGGGATAGCGAATTCCAAGGATTCACAACTCTCTGAGTCAAGAACGTTTTCCACATCTCCGTCCTACGTGGCTTCCTCATTATTTTGAAATTATGTGCCCTGGTTCTAGACACCTCAATCAGGGGTAACATCTTAGCTGCATCTACCCTGTCTATCCCTTTAAGCATTTTGTAGGTTTCAATGAGATCACCTCTCATTCTTCGAAACTCTAGAGAATACAGGCTTAGTTCCCCCAATCACTCTTCATAGGGCAGTCCCGTCATCCCGGGAACAAGTCTGGTGAATCTTCATTGCACTCTCCCTATGGCAATAATATCCTTCCTAAAGAAAGTGGACCAAAGCTGCACACAGTACTCCAAGTGCGGTCCAACCAAGATTCTATACAATTGAAGCCAGACTTCACTACTCCTGTACACAAATTCTCTTGCAACAATGGTTAACATACCATTACCCTTCCTAACTGTTTGCTGCACCTACATGTTGGCTTTCAGTAACTTATTGATAAGGTCACCCAGGTCCCTTTGTACGTCTACATTTTCGAATCACTTACCATTTAAGAAATACTCTGCACATCTATTCCTCCTACCAAAGTCGATAATCTCACATTTTCCACGTTATATTCCATTTGTCACGTTTTTGTCCAATGTCTAAATACCCTTGAAGCCACTTTGCATTTTACTCATAACATACATTCCCACCTAGTTTGTGCCATCGATGAACTTGAAAATATCACATTTGGTCCCCACTTCCAAATCATTGATAATAATTGTGGATAACTGTGGCCCAAGCACTGACCTTTGCGATACCCCACTGATTACAGCCTGCCAACGCGCGAATGACCCGTTTATTCCTACTGTCTATTTTCTGCCTGTTAACCAATCCTTAATCCATGCCAGTATATTACCTCCTATCCCATGTTCTTTAATTTTACTAACCAATCTCCTGTGGTGGGCTTTATCAAAAGCCTTCTGAAAATCCAAGTATATCACGTCCACCGACTCCGCTTTATCAATTTTGTTAGTCCCCCCCTCAAAAACGCCAACACGTTCGTCAAACATTATTTCCCATTCACAAATCCATGTTGACTATGCCCAATCAGATCATTATTATCCAAGTGTCCATTCATCACATCATTTAGAACAGATTCTAGCATTTCCCCAACGACTGATGTAAAGCTAACAGGTATGTAATACAACCTTCTCACTAGCACTAATTTCCTTCAATTCCTCATCCCCCCCCCCCCCCCCCCCCAAATCCCTTGGATCTATAAGGCACAAGTGGAGCAGTGGTTAGCACGGCAGCCTCACAGCTCCAGGCACCCGGGTTCGATTCTGGGTACTGCCTGTGCGGAGTTTGCAAGTTCGCCCTGTGTCTGCGTGGGTTTTCGCCGGGTGCTCTGGTTTCCTCCCACATCCAAAACACTTGCAGGTGATAGGTAAATTGGCTGTTGTAAATTGCCCCTAGTGTAGGTAGGTGGTAGGGAATATGGGATTACTGTAGTGTTAGTATAAATGGGTGGTTGTTGGTCGGCACAGACTCGGTGGGCCGAAGGGCCTGTTTCAGTGCTATATCTCTTTAAAAAAAAAACACAAGTCAGGAGTGTGATGGAATACTCTCCACTTGCCTGGATGGGTGCAGCTCCAACAACACTCAAGAAGCTCGACACCATCCAGGACAAAGCAGCCCACTTGACTGGCACCTCATCTACAAACATTCACTCCGTCCACCACAGACGCACAGTGGCAGCAGTGTGTACCATCTACAAGATGCACTGCAGCAACACACCAAGGCTCCTCAGACAGCACCTTCCAAACCCGCAACCTCTACCAACTAGAGGGACAAGGGCAGCAAATACATGGGAACACCACCATCTGCAAGTTCCCCTCCAAGTCACACACCATCCTGACTTGGAACTATATCTCCGTCCTTCACTGTCGCTGGGTCAAAATCCTGGAACTCATTTCCTAACAGCACTGTGGGTGTACCTACCCCACAGCGGTTCAAGAAGGCAGCTCACCACCACCTTCTCAAGGGCAAGTAGGGATGGGCAATAAATGCTGGCCTGGCCAGCGTCGCCCACATCCCGTGAATGAATAAAAATAAATAAAAAAAAAACACATTGCTAGGACCTGGAATCACAAGTAGGCCAGACCAGGTAAGCTTACCAGATTTCTTTCCCTGATGGACATCAGTGAAACTGTTGGGTTTTACAACAGATGACAATTGTTTCCTGGCTGCCATGAGACTAGTCTTTTTAAATTGCAGATTTTATTAATGGAACGCAAACTTCATCGTCTGTCGTGGTGCGATTTGAACCCAAAGCCCAAACCATTAGCCTGGGCTCTGGACTATTATTTAATGACATTACCACTACACCACTGCAACTGCGTCTGACCCTTTGCTGGGACAGCAGCAGATGGTGATGGTGAGAAGGGACAGTAACTGCAGTGAGACAGGGACACCAGCAGATGGCGATGCTGAACCATTGCTTCAGGGTAAAATTCTGTGCGAATGTGAGTTTGAAAGTTTCCAAAAGTTTGAGAAATGTACTTTATGTAAACTTGAGATGCATAATGAAATAATTTCAATACAATTTGTGTTAACTGGTTAATTTCCAACTGTGTAAACACTTTTAACATTAAACTGGTTTCTGTTTGGTAAATTGTTTTGAGTGATTAAAGTTCTTTTTCTTTTGGGCCTCCTTATCTCGAGAGACAATGGATACGCGCCTGGAGGTGGTCAGTGGTTTGTGAAGCAGCGCCTGGAGTGGCTATAAAGGCCAATTCTGGAGTGACAGGCTCTTCCACAGGTGCTGCAGAGAAATTTGTTTGTTGGGGCTGTTGCACAGTTGGCTCTCCCCTTGCGCCTCTGTCTTTTTTCCTGCCAACTACTAAGTCTCTTCGACTCGCCACAATTTAGCCCTGTCTTTATGGCTGCTCGCCAGCTCTGGCGAATGCTGGCAACTGACTCCCACGACTTGTGATCAATGTCACACGATTTCATGTCGCGTTTGCAGACGTCTTTATAACGGAGACATGTACGGCCGGTGGGTCTGATACCAGTGGCGAGCTCGCTGTACAATGTGTCTTTGGGGATCCTGCCATCTTCCATGCGGCTCACATGGCCAAGCCATCTCAAGCGCCGCTGACTCAGTAGTGTGTATAAGCTGGGGGTGTTGGCCGCTTCAAGGACTTCTGTGTTGGAGATATAGTCCTGCCACCTGATGCCAAGTATTCTCCGAAGGCAGCGAAGATGGAATGAATTGAGACGTTGCTCTTGGCTGGCATACGTTGTCCAGGCCTCGCTGCCGTAGAGCAAGGTACTGAGGACACAGGCCTGATACACTCGGACTTTTGTGTTCCGTGTCAGTGCGCCATTTTCCCACACTCTCTTGGCCAGTCTGGACATAGCAGTGGAAGCCTTACCCATGCGCTTGTTGATTTCTGCATCTAGAGACAGGTTACTGGTGATAGTTGAGCCTAGGTAGGTGAACTCTTGAACCACTTCCAGAGCGTGGTCGCCAATATTGATGGATGGAGCATTTCTGACATCCTGCCCCATGATGTTCGTTTTCTTGAGGCTGATGGTTAGGCCAAATTCATTGCAGGCAGACGCAAACCTGTCGATGAGACTCTGCAGGCATTCTTCAGTGTGAGATGTTAAAGCAGCATCGTCAGCAAAGAGGAGTTCTCTGATGAGGACTTTCCGTACTTTGGACTTCGCTCTTAGACGGGCAAGGTTGAACAACCTGCCCCCTGATCTTGTGTGGAGGAAAATTCCTTCTTCAGAGGATTTGAACGCATGTGAAAGCAGCAGGGAGAAGAAAATCCCAAAAAGTGTGGGTGCGAGAACACAGCCCTGTTTCACACCACTCAGGATAGGAAAGGGCTCTGATGAGGAGCCACCATGTTGAATTGTGCCTTTCATATTGTCATGGAATGAGGTGATGATACTTAGTAGCTTTGGTGGACATCCGATCTTTTCTAGTAGTCTGAAGAGACCACGTCTGCTGACGAGGTCAAAGGCTTTGGTGAGATCAATGAAAGCAATGTAGAGGGGCATCTGTTGTTCACGGCATTTCTCCTGTATCTGACGAAGGGAGAACAGCATGTCAATAGTCGATCTCTCTGCACGAAAGCCACACTGTGCCTCAGGGTAGATTAAAGATTGAGTGATTAAAGTTAATGCATAAATAAAACAACAGAATCAAATAAAGTTCAAATAATCATTTGCAAATAAAAACTCTCTAAATAAGTTGTGTTGAGTTCTTCATCATTAAAATTATGACATTTCTCTCTCTCTCTCTCTCACTTCTCATTCTGTCCTGATATCTGCTCTACTGCAAGTGAGTGGAATTGAAGTTTTGATCCTATTGTCTTTTAAAAGTTCGCACTGAATATGTTTTCACCAACCAGCCAGGCAGTCATTTCCAGTCATTGTTTCCCTCCTCCTGTTGCCTGCAGTTCAGAGATTGCCAATCACCTTCAATGTGTGTTTGCTGCTTCCCAACCCCCTCTCCTCAAGTCTCCAAACTGAGGGAAAGATTTTGATTGCAATTCATTTCTCCGGGATGGCAGTCGTTGGTAGTTCCTGAATTTGGCCAAGTGATGAACAAAAATCCATTTGAATCCCCCAGGAGAGCAGACGAAAAAAACCGTCAGGATGCAAAGGGAAACAAGTGACAGTTTATTGCAGCAGCAAAAACTCTTTGCCAGACTTTCAAGGTACCTGCAGTGAGGCATTTGCAGTCATTTGCTGAATAGTGAACGACAGTCAATGCAACTTGTGTTAAATGACCATGATCCAAACCGGTCTTTCCAGCAGCGTTTCTGCTCCATTAATGAGGATTTGTGGGAGGGAGAGAGACACACACACACAGACATGTTTCTGTCTGGATTAATCCATTTGGGACATTGGCTGGAAAGCCCTCCCCCATTCCCTGTTTACACAGAGACTCACCTTGGACGGTCCCATACCTGGGAGGTAGTGTCCAGATAGAGGAAGCTGAGAACTGGCTGCATGAGTTGGCCTTTGGGTGACTGGGTGTTTGAATGACAGGTTCTGGGATATATTAGGACAATATGAACCACTGTTCTTTTTTTCCATGCGGATGGTGTCTGAAGGTGAGTTTCTGTGTCACAGTCTCTGTGCCCAGATGAATTGCAAGTTGATTACAGTGTGTGTATTTGTGCGTGTGTGTGGGAGCCCAGCTTGAATCCCTCTCTCCCTGTACCAGTCCTGACCCTTTCCTCCAATTAACACCCCAATGCCCTTGTCCGGGTTCCTTTCCCCGTGGGCGAGCTGTTGGAGAGAAGATGTGAGTGCAACGCTGGAGCACAGGCCATGTGGTATGGTGAGTATCACATTTTTATCGGCTCTCTCTGCCTTTCTCCCGCCTTCTGACTCTCTCTCTCTCTCTCTCAATCTCTCTCTCTCTCTCTCAGTCGCTGTCTCTCTCAATCTCTCTCTCTCAATCTCTCTCTCTCTCTCTCTCTCTCTCTCTGTCTCTTTCTCAATTGCTTTGTCTATCAATCCTTTTCGCTCAATCTCTCTCTCTCTCTCTCTCTCTCTCTCACAATCTCCCTCTCTGTCAATCTCACTCTCAATCTTTCTCTCTCTCTCTCTCTCAATCTCTCTCTCTCACACACAATTGCCCTCTCTCTTAATATCCCTCTCTCTCAGTCTCTCTCTCTCAACCTTACTTTCTCTCTCCATCTTTCTCCCTCTCAATCTCTTTCACAATCGCTCTCTCTCTCTGTCAATCTCTTTCTCTCAATCTCTCTCTTTCTCTCTCAATCTCTCACTATCCCTCGCCCTCTCAATCTCTCTCTCTCTCAATCTTTCCCACAATCTCTCTCTCCCTCTCTCAATCTCACGGCCTCAAGCTCAGTCTCTTTCTCTCTCTCAATCTCTCTCTCTCTCTGTCAATCCCTCTCTCTCAAGCTCTCACTCTCTCTCTCCATCTCTCTCTCTCTCTCAATTTCTCTAAATCTCTCTCAATCACTCTCTCCCTCTCTTTTTTTCTCTCTCTCTCTCTCGCCCTCTCTCTCTGTGTTTCTGTGTGTGATTCTCCTTGTGTCTTCTTTTGCACGAACTTTCTGTCTGTCTCTCTGGTGCCTGCAATTTCTATGTGACTCTATGTTCCCTCCACTTATTTCACTCCATTTCTTTTTCCCTTTACGTTTTTCCCTCCATTTCTTTCTGCAACATTTTTCCCTCCACTTTTATCTGCCTTTTCTCTTTATTTCTTTTTTTCCTGTTTTTTTCTCCCTTTCTTTCCGTCTTCTCTGTCTCTTGCCGTCTTCGCTGTCTCTTGCCGTCTTCGCTGTCTCTTGCCGTCTTCGCTGTCTCTTGCCGTCTTTTCAGTCTCCTGCTGTCTTTTCCCTATTTCCCTGCTGTCATTTCTCTATTTCTTTTCAGTCTGTTCTGTACTTCTCTGGCTTTCTGTCTCTTTCTCTAATTCTCCAACTTTTTCTGTCTCGTTCTCTGACTTGTTCTGTCTCTGAGTTTTTCTGACACTTTTTCTGCTTTCAGTCTTCCCATCGCTCGTTCTCCCTGGCCTTTTCACTCTCTCTCTTTAACTGTAGCTTCTTCTCTTTTCTGGATTTCTTTCAAGCTCCCAAAAATTTCCCTCTGCAGGTTCACCCTCGCCTTCCCCCTCCCCCCCCCCCCCCGCAGAATTCCCCCTCATTTTCCACCCCCGCAAATTCCCACCGCCCCGCATATTCCCCCACTCACAAAGCTCTCCCCGTGCAAATTTCGTCCCCAGCAAATTTTGTCCTCCGCGCAAATTCCCACCAGCAGCTTCCCCCCATCCCACGACGCAATTGTCCCCCCAGCCGCATATTTACCCCCCACCCCCAGCCGCCCCCCCATGCAAATTTTGCATCACCACAAAATCCAACCGCGCCACAAATTCCCGCTTCGCACAAGCTCACAACCCTGGCTAATTTCTCCAGCAGCAGCCCCCCTTCACCCCACCCCCGCCACCACCGCAAATTCTCGCCCACAAATCCCGCACAAATTTCCCTCCTGCACAAAATTCCCTCCCGCATAATTCACCCACACCTGGAAATCCCCCCACTCCTCTCCAATTCCACCCCACACAAAAATCCCACTTCTCTGAACTGAACCCAACTAATTGCCCACTGGGCACAGCCCCCCCCATCTAAATACCTGCATTTGAACGTCACTGATCTAATACCCGCTGTGAACAAATTAACCCCATCAACTGACGCCATATATTACCCCGAGGAACATTCCTCCATCCATTTACCTCTGTAAACAAAGCCTGATCTAATACCACCATGTAAGTAGACACCTTGGAACAGCCCCCATCTAATTACCCTCGTGTGAACAGACCCCTATCTAATTATCAGCCCAATGAACAGAATGCAATCTAATTGCCCCCTGGGAACAAACCCCCATCTAATTACACACCGGGAACAAACCCCATCTAAGTAGCCCCCAACCCTCCCCGCCCCACCGTGAAGAGTCCCACAACTAAACCCCCCCTGAACAGACTGAAGAAAGTATATCAGCTGGGTGTACGGGGAGCTGAGGATATTAGCTGGGGTGGGGAGGAGCTCGGGAGATGCGTTGTGTTCGGGAGAGCTGAGGATATTATATGGCGGTGGGGGGGAGCCCGGCATATTTGGTGGTGGTGTGTGGAATGAAAGGATATGAGTTGGGAGCGGGAAGGAGCTGATGATGTTAGTTGGTCATAAACAGGAGCTGCGGATATTACGTAGGGAGTGGGAATAGCTTTGGATATTATCTGGGGGTGGAGAGCGGCTGAAGATGCTAAAGGTGTTGTGGGGCAGCTGAGGATATAGCTGGGGTTGGGGAGGATCAGAGCATTCTCGGTTGGTTGGGGAGGAGCTGAAGGTATTGGATGCGGAGGTGCGTGGAGAGAAGCTGTGCATCTCAGGAGGGAGTAGAGAAGCGCTGACGTTATTATGTGTGGTGGGCAGAAGTAGAGAATATCAGTAGCAGCTGGTGAGACTCTAAGCAAATTGCGTGATGTGGAGAGGAGATGACGATGGTACTTGATGGTGAAGAACTAAGGATATTAGCTCAGGTGGGGAGCAGCTGAGCATTTTAGGTGGACTGGAGAGGAGCTAAATATAGAAGGGAAGGGAGAATCTGAGGATATTAGGTGTGGTGGTCTTCCACTGGTGATATTATTTGTACAAGAACACAAGAAATAGGAGCTGATGTAGACCGCACGATTCATCAAGTCTGCTCCGCCATTCAATACGGTCTTTGCTGATCATGGGCTTCAATGCTACTTTCCTGCCTGCTTCCCATATCCCTTGATTCCCTGCGAGGACAAAGATCTATCTATCCCAGCCTTAAACCTAGTCAATGATGGAGCATACACAACCCTCTGGAGTAGGGAATTCCAAGATTCACAACCGTTGAATATAGCAATTTCTCCTCATCTCAGTCCGGAATATTTGGTCCCTTATGCTCTGACTGTGGCCGACCTTCTAGATTCCCCAATAAACAGAAATAATCTCTCAGATTCTACCCGATCAATCCATTTCTGAATCTTGTATGGCTGAATTAGATCGCCCCTCATTCTTCTAAACTCCAGAGAATATAGGCCCAATTTATTCAGCCTCTCATCATAGGACAACCCCCTCATCCCAGGGACCAATTCAGTAAATCTATGCTGCAACACCACCAGTTCAAGTATACCCTTTCTTAAATGTGCGAATATTTGGTGGTGATGATGAGGAGCTGCAATATTGGCAGGAATTTTGCACCCCACACAACCTGGGAGCAAACTGGAGGTGGGTGGGGCATAAAATTTAGTTGGCAGCAAGTGGTGCCATTCTCATCGTCTACCCGCCCCCACCGGGGCGGGGAAGGTGGAAACCGGACTGCCCACCCCATGTCAATTGAGGTCCTTAAGTAGCCAATTAATTGTCACTTAAGGCCTTCCTCTGCCTCTGCTCACAGCGGCACTGTGAGGCCAGAAGAGCTGCCAGCCATCAGGGACAGAATTCCTGACTGAGGCCAATTCAGTGCCTGGACCACATAAAACCGTTGTGTGGCTTCCAGGTCTGCACAGGCGGGCTCGCCCTTGACATTTCAGCAGGTGGGTGGGCATCCACCACAACATGATATTCCAGCCATTAGGCGTGAGTGGGGAGGCGCCGACGACATTATGTGGGGTGAGGAACAGCTGAGGATATTAGCTGAGGTGGGGATGGATCATCATTGGAGGCGTTATCGTAAATCTTTTCTGCACCTTCTCAAATGCCTTCACATTCTTCCTAAAGTGTGTAGCCTCGAATTGGACCCAACCCTCCAGTTGAGGCTGAACCATTGTTTTATTGTGGTTGACCACAATTTGCTTGCTTTTGCACTCTACGTCTCAATTTATAAAGCCCAGCATCTCGTATGCCTTGGGTGGACAGGATACAAGTTCAACTTTTGCAGATGACTCTCTGCATCTTTATCAGTGTCTCAGTCTATTTCTCTCTCGCAGTTCTCCATCTCTTTTCCTGCAAGATTATCTCTGCATCTCCCAACCCCCTCCCCGAGACACCCCTCTTTATTCTAAACCTACAACTTACTTTGTATATCTGCCCCTCGACATCTTTCCGTCTCTGTGTCTCTCTCTTTGTCTGGGATCTTTCTCAATATCTACATCACTGCTGCATTCTCTCTCCACACCTCCAGCTTTTTCTGTGTATTTCTCCATCTCTATCCATCTCTCTCTCTCTCTCTCTACCATTCTTGGTATTTATGCTCTCTGCTCTTACTTTCTCTCACTGGTTTCTGACACCCTGCCTCTCTTTCATTCCCGATCTCGGTCTCCATTTGTTTCTGTCCTAATCGCTGGATCTCTATTTTCTGTGGCCCTGTCCGGGATGGATTTGAACTCGCTGTCATGGTGTTTACAGGGCGAGTGTGAACGGGGATCCTGCTTTCCATCTCTCCCGAATTTTGCTCCCATTGAGGTAAAAGCAGGGGAGATATGCTAAATAGACGGCCGATTCACGACCACCCACACCTCCCACCCCACCCCCCTGCCCCACCACCCTGTTTTACACTATGGGCACCAGGTCCAAATGCAGCCCAGTGTTTCTTTGCCTCTCTGTGATCTGCTCCCCGACGGTCTCTACCTGTCTTCTTGTGGCGTGGGGACGGGGGGGGGGGGGGGGGAGAAATTTTCCGGGGTAATTTACCAGCGGAGGAGGCGGAGATTTTGAGGGGGTCATAGACATGTGGATGTCATAAATTTGTGGGGAGAGCAAAATTGCGGCTGGGAGAGAAATATTGCGGGAGGAATTTTGCGGGGGGTTTGGAGGAGGTGAAATTTTGCAGCGGGGGGAATTTGCAGGCGGGGGAATTTCGCGGGACTGGGGGGGAATTTGCAGACAGAGGAATTTTGCGGGGTGCAATTTGCAGGTGGGGGGGGGGTGATTTGCAGGCAATGGAATTTTGAGGGGGGGAGGATTTGCAGGCGGGGTTGCAGAAATTTTGCGGATGCCAGAAATTTTGCGGAGGGCCAGAAATTTTTTGGGGTTGGGGAATTCATAGGCAGGGGGTTTTGCAGGGTAGGTTTGCGGGGTTCGTAAATACGGGGGTGTCATAAATTTGTGGAGGGGCAAAATTGCGGGGTGGTGAGAAATATTGTGGGGGGAGTTTTGCGGGGGAGGAATTGCGTGGGGAGAAATTATCGGGAGACGAAATTTTGGGGGGAATTTGCAGGCGGGGCAATTATGCGGTGGACAACTTGTGGGATGGGGGCTTGTTACTTGCGGGGTGTCGCCAAAAATTTGCAGGGGGGTGGGGTGAGGAAGAAATCCAAAAAGGGAGAAAAAGCCAGAAATTGAAAGCCAGAAAGAGACACAAAGAAAGAGACAGAAAGCGCCAAAGGAAAAGACAGAAAGCAGAGAAAGAGACAGGTAAAGTCAGAGATGGGGAATAAGTCAATAAGAGCCAAAGAAAGAGACAGAAAAATTCAGAGAAATAATTATACATAAAACGTCAAAGAAATTGAGAAAAGACAGCAAGAGACAGAAAAGACAGGAAAAAAGTGGCTGGAAAGAACAGAGACACAAATAAATTGCAGTCACCAGGGAGACAGACAGAAAGCCTGTGAGGCAGAGAATCACAGAGAGAAACACAGAGAGAAACCGAGAGGGAGAGGAAGAGAAACAGAAAGAGAGAGACAGAGAGAGAGAATGAGAGAGGCAGAGAGATTGAGAGAGCGAGGCAGAGATTAAGAAAGAGAGATTGAGAGAGAGAGATTGAAACAGAGAAAGCCAGTGAGAGAGAAAGACACACAGAGAAACATAGGGAGAGAGAGGGAAAAACACAAAGGGAGTGGGAGATGAGAGAGAGTTGATAAAGAGAGATTGAGAGAGAGAGAGATTGAGTCAGAAGGAGGGAGAAAGGGAGAGAGAGACAAAGATTTGATACTCACCATCCCAAACAGTCTGCGCTCCATCGCGGGACTCTAACACCTTCCCTCCATCAGCTCGCCCATGGGGAAAAGATCCTGGACAGGGGTATTGGGGTGGGAATTGGAGAAATGGTGCAGGACTGTGACAGACAGAGGGGGATTCAGACTGGACTCTCTCTCTTTCTTTCTCTCTCTCTCTCACACACACACACATACACACACAGTTATCAACTCCAATTCACCTGGTCACAGAGATACAGAGACTGAAATTTGGAGACTGAGACACAGAAACTCACCTTCACAAACCTGCCGCATGGAAAGAAAGAATGGTGGCTGATGTTGTCCTAATATATCCCAGAACCTGTCTCTCAAACACCCAGACCACACAAAGTATAGCTTATCCAACCAGCTCTCAGCTTCCTCTATCTGGACAATCCCCCTCAGGTATGGGACAGTCCAAGGTGATTCTCTGTGAAAACAAGGAATGTGGAGGGAGTGATATTCCAGCCATATCCCAAATGGACCATTCCAGACAGAAGCCTGTATATCTGTCTCTCTCCCTCACCCAAAACCTCATTAACAGAGCAGAAAAGCTGCTGTAATTTTAAACGTGGAGGGGACGGTTTGCATAATGGCCATTTAACACAAATTGCATTAAATTTCTTTCACTATTCACCTCCAGTTCACAGAAAGGTCAGAAAATGACTGAAAATGTCTCATTGCATTTACTTTGAAATTCTGACAAAGAGTTTTTGCTTGAGAGGCCTGTTTGACTGCGGTATCAATGGGCAGTTTTTATTAGCATTTTCAATTCCACTGTGTATCAAAGCCTGAAACTAGAGCAAGGTTAATGATGCAGCCAAGAGAACTTTTACAACTGGTGACATTTCACACAACAATTCTGACCCATATTTACAGTTATGATTGTTCGTACTTTATTTGATGCTGCTGTATTTATGCATTAGCCTGAAATCAATCGAATAAACCTTCTTAACATTTACCAGTTTAATGTTACAAGGGTTTACAAAGCTGGAAAATGGCCATTAAACACAAATTGTATTAAAGAACATCCACTTTTCACCTCCAGTTTCTCTAACGTTCAGCAACAAAGTCCTCTACATTCTGACAAAGCGATTTGCTTCTGCAATAAAGTGTCACTTGTTTCCCTTTGCTTCCTCGCTGTTACTTTCCTCTGCTCTCCTGGGGGATTCAGAGGGATTTTTGCTCATCACTTGTCCAAATTCAGGAACTACCAGCGACTCTGAAGCAGCTCTCCTAGAGAAATAAATTGTACTCAAAATCTTTGCCTCAGTTTGGAAACATGAGGAGAGACTGTTTGCACTAGCAGAAGGGAGAAACAAATAGGCAGGGAGTTGTTATGGTCTGAAATTCACTGCCTCACAGGTTTCAGAAAGCTGAATCAACACTAAGTTTCAAAAGACAAGTCGATCAAAACTTCAATTACCCTTAGTTATAGTAGAGAAGATACCAGCATAGAAAGACAAGTGTGAGAGAGAGAGATGTCATAACTTTAATCATGATGAACTCAACACAACTTATTTAGAGAGTTTTTTTATTTGTAAATGATTGTTTGAGTTTTATTTGATGCTGTTGTTTTATTTATGCATTTCCTTTAATCACTCAAAATAATTATCCAAACAGTAACCAGTTTAATGTTACAAGCATTTACATTGTTGGAAAACAGCCATTAAAACTAATTGTAATGAATTTCTTTTATTAAACATCTCACGTTTACATAAAGTAAATTCCTCAAACATGTGGAAAATGTCAAACTTTCAGTAACACAAAATCTCCCATCGGCAATGTCTCAGTCTCACCACTACCTGTCTCACTGCTTTTAGTGCCCCAGGGGGCCGGGAAATGCAGTGAGATAGGGACACCAGCAGATGAAGATGGTGAAACATAGAAACAGAGAAAATAGGATCAGGAGTAGGCCATTCGGCCCTTCCAGCCTGCTCCACCATTCATTATGATCATGGCTGATCATCCAACTCAGTAATCTGTTCCCGTTTTCGCCCCATACCCTTTGATCCCTTCAGACTTAAGAGCTATATCTAACTCCTTCTTGAAAACATACAATGTTTTGGCCTCAACTGCTTTCTGTGCTTTCGAATTCCACAGGTTCACCACTCTCTGGGTGAAGAAATTTCTCCTCATCTCAGTCCTGAAAGGTTTACCCTGTATCCTTAGACTATGACCGCTGGTTCTGGACTCCCCCACCATCGGGAACATCCTTCCTGCATCTACCCTGTCAAGTCCTGTTAGAATTTTATAGGTTTCTATGAGAACCCCCTCACTCTTCTGAGCTCCGGCGAATATAATCCTAACCGACTCAATCTCTCCTCATACCTCAGTCCCACCATCGCAGGAATCAGACTAGTAAACCTTCGCTGCACTCCCTTTATAGCAAGAACATCCTTCCTCAAATAAGGAGACCAAAACTGCACACAGTATTCCAGGTGTGACCTCACCAAGGCCCTGTATAATTGCAGCTAGACATCCCTGCTCCTGTACTTGAATCCTCTCGCTATGAAGGCCAACATACCATTTGTCTTTTTTACCACCTGTTGCACCTGCATGCTTACCTTCAGTGACTGGTGTACGAGAATGCCCAGGTCTCGCTGCATCTACCCCTCTTCCAGTTTATAACTGTTCAGATAATAATCTACCTTACGGTTTTTGCTACCAAAGTGGATAACCTCACATTTATCCACATTATACTGCATCTGCCATGCATTAGCCCACTCACTCAACTTGTCCAAATCACCCTGAAGCCTCTCTGCATCCTCCTCACAACTCACCCTCCCATCCAGTTTTGTGTCATCTGCAAATTTGGAGATATTACATTTAGTTCCCTCATCTAAATCATTAATATATATTGTGAATAGCTGTAGTCCTAGCACCGATCCCTGCAGTACCCCATTAGTCACTGTCTGCCATTAGGAAAATTGCCCATTTATCCCTGCTCTTTGTTTCCTGTCTGCCAACCAACATTCTATCCATCGCAATACACTACTCCCAATCCCATGTGCTTTTATTTTACATGCTGATCTCTTATGTGGGACTTTGTCGAAAGCCTTCTGAAAATCCAAATAAACCACATCCTTCAATCCCATCAATTTTCCCAACACCATTTCTCTACTAATACTGATTTCTTTCAGTACCTCTCTCTCTCACTAAACCCAACATTTCTGGCATGATATTTGTGTCCTCCTTTGTGAAGACAGAACCAAAGAATGCATTTAGTTGGTCAGCCATTTCTTTGTTCCCCATAATAAATTCCCCTGTTTCTGACTATACGAGACCTATATTTGTCTTCACCAATCTTTTTCTCTTCACATACCTACAGAAACTTTTACAGTCAGTTTTTATGTTCCCTGCAAGCTTGCTCTTGTACTCTATTTTCCCCTTCTTAATCAATCCCTTGGTCCTCCTTTGCTGAATTCTAAACTGCTTCCAATCCTCAGTCTGTTTTTTTTTCTGGCAAATGTATATGCCTCTTCCTTGGATCTAATGCTATCTCTAATTTCCCTTGTAAGTCATGGTTTGGCTACCTTTCCCATTTTGCTTTTGCGCCAGACAGGGATAAACAATTGTTACAGTTCATCCATGCACTCCATAAATGTTTGCCATTGCCTGTCCACCATTATCCCTTTAAGTAACGTTTCCCAATCTGTCATAGCTAACTCGCGCCTCATACCTTTGTAGCTTCCTTTACTAAGATTCAGGACCCTTGTCTCAGAATCAACTATGTCTCTCTCCGTCTTGATGAAAAATTCTATCATATTATGGTCGCTCATCCCCAAGTGGTCTTGCACCACTAGATTGCTCATTATTCCTTTCTCATTACACAATACCCAGTCTAGGATGGCATGTTCTCTAGTTGGTTCCTCAATGAATTGGTCAAGAAAACCATCCCACATACACTCTATGAATTCCTCCTCTATGGTATTGTGACTAATTTGATTTGTCCAATCTACATGCAGATTAAAATCACCCATAATTACAGATGTTCCTTTCTCGCATGTGCCTCCAATTTCCTGTTTAATGCCATTCCCAACATCACCACTGCAGTTGGGTGGTCTATATACAATCCCCACGAACGTTGTTTGTCCCTTAGTGTTTCTCATCTCTACCCACACAGATTCCACATTGTCAGAGCAAATATCACTTTTTTTATTCCCCTTACTGTCTTTTGCTCTTGTCTTTCATTCCCCCCCCCCCCCCCCCCCTCCTCTCCTCTGACTGTTTGCAAAGGTTGAGAGCGGGCAGGAACTGCAGTGAGACAGGGAGACAAGCAGATGGAGATGGTGAGAGGGTAAGTGACTGCGGTGAGACAGGGTCACCAGCAGATGGAGATTGTGAGAGGGGGGCAGTAACTGCACTGAGACAGCGACACCAGCAGATGGAGATGGTGTGAGGGGGCAGAGCAAGTCCCACCTCAATAGGTCAGATACTCCATAAAATGGAATCTCGGAATCAGATTTAAAATCATTTCAGGGCTCAGTGCTGTGAATATAAAACGTACATTCTGTAGTTTGGGGAGTGCAGTGACTGGAATATGAAATGGGATTTAGTTCCAGTGTTTAGCTCTTTCGATGATTTCACTAAATTAACAATAAGATTGAGAGGGTATTTCACCGCCTTCTTCATCTCCTCTCTGAATTTAGTCTGGGTCACAGCGTAAATACACGTGTTGGTGCAGGAACTGAGAACAAAGAACAGTACAGCACAGGAACAAGCCATTCGGCCCTCCAAGCCTGCACCGATTTTGCTGCCTGCCTAAGTTAACAGCTTCTGCACTTCCGGGGCACATATCCTTCTATTCCCTTCCTATTCATGTATTTGTCATGATGTCTCTTAAACGTCGCTATCGTATTTGCTTCCACCACCTCCCCTGGCAGCAAGTTCCAGGCACTCACCACCCTCTGTGTAAAATACTTGCCTCGCACATCCCCTCTAAACTTTGCCCCTCGCACCTCAAACCTATGTAACTGACTCTTCCACCTTGGGAAAAAGCTTCTGACTATCCACTCTGTCCATACCGCTCCTAACTTTGTAAACCTCTATCACGTCGCCCCTCCACCTCCATCGTTCCAGTGAAAACAATCCGAGTTTTTCCAACCTCTCCTCATAGCTAATGCCCTCCAGACCAGGCAACATCCTGGTAAACCTTCTCTGTACCCTCTCCAAAGCCTCCACGTCCTTCTGGTACCTGCACCATCTTTGATGTTTCTTATGTGATGTATAAAATGAGATATTCGTATTCCTTTAGAGGCTAATTTGAACTCACATGACTGTAACTGAAATTATCCAGTAAATTTCACACCATTTTGGCAGCCACTATAACTGAAATAAGAATGGACCTTACAATCTACTCCTGGGTTTCCTTTGGGCAGAGAAAGTAGCCTCTAATTTGTGTTATTGAATTTCATACTCTAAAGTCATTTTAAATGCAATTGCTTTGGACATGCAATTCATTAAAAAAAATCCAGGCTTAAAACCAGTCTGGAAAAATAAAACATGCGTTCCCACTTTTTATTTTGTAATCATAACAGTGAAAAGTTTGATTTAAAGAAGTCACACTTAAGTTTTAATACATAATATGTATTTATATTGGTGTTTTCACATAAGCAGACATGTCAAGTGGCACCAAGGCTGCCAAAGCCAAACAGGATAGTCCAGCTCGACCCCAGACCCGAGCCCGAATGCTGGACAGAGAATGTAGACCCTACCCGACCCGACCCGACTCATGTGGTCGGGTTTGGGTCGGGTTGGCAGGCTTCAACGGAAGGCAATCAGACAATGGGCAGGTGGAAAGGATTGCTCGTAAATAATCAGAGATAGAACTAGATTCTGAATAGTAATCGAGCACGAAGTGGGAGCAAAGGAATAATAGTGTTAAAATTAAGATTGCAACAGTTGTGGAAAGGAATAAAGGAGAGTTAGTGGTGAAGGAAGAATGTAGAGTTCCAGACTGTTAACGATGCAGGGTTACATTCAGTCGGTGGAATGGAAACTCGGTTGGGGAATGGAAGTTACGACAGATTCAGAAATGAAGCTGATGGGAATGGAAACAGCAGGTGAAACAGATATGGAACGGCTGTAGGGAGGAAGCAAACATTAAATGTTAAACATATAATCGGTGCAGGAAGCAGAAAGTTAAAAGGAATAGGTTTTAGACTCTAAGTAGTAAAAGCCATAAACAGACTGGGTGCGGCAGCACAGTGAAGCAGGAAGGGCAATCAAACATGGAGAAATAGCGTATATATATTAATACAGAACTAAGTAGGAAATGCATTCATGATCAGAGTTTCTCAGTCACAAAGTAATGAACTTCGTTACCAAACTGTTAAATAAAATAAATGAAAATGTCAAATTAATTCATGGCCACGAAAACCTCAGACATGAGTCTGAAGCAGAAATGAACTTGTTAACCACACATTCATTGATTCAGTTCCAATTACTGTAAACTACACCTGATACTCATGGGTGTGAGCATCGTCGCCAAGGCCCAGACTGTTACTCATTAACAAGAGACTATTTGCCAGAGATTATAATCAACAACCTTTGCTACTTGCTATCTCTGTCCTTTTTTGGTTCAACCATTAAAAAAAGTTTATAATGAATAACTAAATCGAATTTGTACACAAGACTTATTTTCATTGCCACAGAACGGTTTCACTGTGATGTCTTCTGAACTACACGTGGAAGAGCTGTGGAGATTTGTTCAGCTTTAGCACACAGAGGATTAATGACTTTGATTGAAAGGTCAGTAATTTATCAGAATAATTCAAGATGAATGCAACCATGTGTGATTCAGATCGATCCCTGCACCAGAGAACAGGGCGGGTAGGGATCTGTAACTGAAACTGATCTTTAACCAGGGTGTGTTCATTAACCTGCAGATGCTAAATTAGCGAGATACTTGGGAATGGGAATCAGGAGCCGCAGCACACGCTAAGAACTCAGAATATATTAAGCACCGTTTGAGCTTTTGATGTAACAGAACTGAGTAATCGCCGTTTATTTGAGCAGTACATCAATTTTATTGAACAGTTGAGCAATCATTAATAGATCAGGTAAGACATTATTGATTTTCCTTTTTGAATTTGACTGCCACAGTGTCTAAAAGAATAAAACTTAGAAATGTAATCTCACATGCTTAAATTCTACTGTGGAAATAGTATTTAAATATATGTCTCGTTTATGACAAGCTTATGAATAGAAACATAAATGGTCGGTATCATAGAATCTTACATAAAAGAAGGAGACCATTCGGATGTGCCTGTGCTGTGGTGGTTTGTCCAAGGGCAAGTCTTCTGCTCCCTTCTTCCATGCAGGAGAGATGAGTATGATTAGGGAAGTGGATACATCTGGTGTTTTCCCGTTGTCCTTCTCAGACTGGAATGAGAATTGAACTGTGCTTTCGATCCTGTTGTGAAGCATACACTAGCCATCCAGCTAATCGGCGCAGGCTTGGAGGGCCGAATGGCCTGTTCCTGTGCTGTACTGCTCTTTGTTCTTTGTTTAGATTTTGATTTAGAGATACAGCACTGAAACAGGCCCTTCGGCCCACCGAGTCTGTGCCGACCATCAACCACCCATTTATACTAATCCTGCAGTAATCCCATATTCCTACCACATCCCCACCTATCCCTATACTTCCCTATCAATAACCTATACTAGGGACAATTTATAATGGCCAATTTACCTATCAACCTGCAAGTCTTTGGCATATGGGAGGAAACCGGAGCACCCAGAGGAAACCCACGCAGCCACAGGGAGAACTTGTAACCTCCACACAGGCAGTACCCAGAATTGAACCCGGGTCGCTGGAGCTGTGAGGCTGCGGTGCTAACCACTGCGCCACTGTGCCACCCTAACTGGTTCTAACTGGTCCCCTGATCCACTTTCGCTGTTCCGGATTTTTAATGAGAAATTACATTAGCCCCATTCACCTGCCCTCGCCCCAGAGCCCTAAACATTCTCCCCTTCAGTGTTGATACAATTCTTTTTTTAAAGTTACTATAGCATTTAATTAGAGCATCCTTTCTGGTTTTGCATTGCTTACCATAATAATTCAAGGACCCAGAAAATCTCTTCATCTAACCTCAAGCTTTGGGTCAATTACACGAAATCTGCATCCTCTGTTTACTGCCCATTCGGTCAGTGGAAATACTTTTTCTTTTGTTATACAATCAAAGCGTGTGCCTCTATTATATCTCTTTTTTTATAGGCCAGCGCAGAGACGATGGGAGAATAGCCTCCTTCTGTGCCGAATTTTTTCTATGGATCTATGATATTGGTTCTAAAAGTGTTAGCTTATGAGGGCTGATTTTTGCATTGCCTTGATTATTCAAGGTTAAGGGCTGCTTTAATTGAGGTAGTTAAGATAGTTAAATAAATTTAAAGATGGAGATAAAAATTCTCCTCTGATGGAGGTGTCCAGAACAAGGCTGATTTTTAAGACCATTGAAAGCGGAGCTAAATCTTTCATGGTCTTGCTGAAATGCATTACCTGACACAAAGGACAGTGGAGTCCTGGAAACCAAACACTAAAAAAGTGTTGAGGTAGCTCTCTAGAAAATTTTACATTTGATATCAAAAGATTATAATAGACAAATGTATTTACCGTTTTGGAATCAAGGCCAGTACAGCTTTAATATCATTGGTTTAAATTTTATTCATATGTCTTTTACGTGGTAATTCATCAACTGCCTTTTGAAAGTCCGCAGTCTGTCAGACTCGATTTCCCTTTAATTGTGGCTGTGGTTTTTTTTTTAACCCATCTTCTTCCAAAAGGCGGATAATTTTGCTTCAGATTATTGCCTCTAGAAATTTCGCCAACATTGATATTAGGTGGATGTTCCTGTACTTAATTGTTTTATATCTCTTCCCTTTTTTGTCCAGAAGTGTAATATTTGCTATCATCCAGTCCTGTGGCACCACACCCATATTAAATTTGTATAAGGATATCACGACCAGAGCCACTGCAATTTCCACCCTTACTTCCCTCAGGAAACTAAGATTCAACCCATTCTGACCGTGTGACTTTTGTACTTTGAACGTTTTCAACCATTTTAGTACATTTTTGTCCAATTCTATCCTCTCCAATGCCTCTACCACCTCCTCATTTATTGTAATATTGGCGAAGTCCTCTTCTTTTGTGGAAACAGATGAAAAGGAATCATTTAGAACCTCGGCCATGTTCTCTACTTCTGCAGGAAAATTGCCGTTTTTGTCCTTAACCATCTCTACTTTCGTTTGATCATCCGTTTACGCTTTATAGATCTGTAAATAACTTTAGTGGGCACTTTTATGTCATCGTTAAACATTTCTCATATATTGTGCTCAGCCCCTTGTTCCCTTATTCAGGTATCCTCTGCAATTTCTGTATTCAGGTTGACTCTGTACTGTGGTAGGGGACAGCATGGCAATGTTGTTGCTGTGCTGTGTTTATTATGCTCGCGTCAGTGTGCGTGAGACACTACAACATACCGAATGTAACACATTTTCAAACTTGGTTCTAAATTAAACCAGAGGACATCTAGAACTTTGCATTGGAGAAGTTATTGTTCCGAGACTGAATCATTTTTACATTGCCACAGTGGGAAAGGAACGGAAGCTGTTTGATAGTTTGAGTCGGCACTCTTTCATGGCCACACAGACAGGCAGGCACGCACAAGTGGAACATTATGATTAACAAATAACATGCAAATCTATCAGTTCCATATTGGTGAGTTTTCTGAGATAACAAGACGCCTGAAGATAATCTGCCAATCATTGCCAAACATTACATCACTGGATTAAGTTATGTGATTGGTAATGTTATGCATTACTGTTAATAAAAGCATAACAATGAAAAATCACCTCACCTCCAACAGTGTTCATTAGTCAATTGCTGACGCTACAAGAGGTAAATATATTCAAATAGAGCCACCAACGAGGACATATCTCCATGAACACTTGGGCAAGGTTACTGCCCATAGAAACCAGAGGAATCACACATGGCTATCGATTGTGTACATGGATCGTTATTGTACGCATGAAGTTCCGGAATGTGTTTTCAAAACTAAACAAATGAAAAACAATAGTCACAAATCTGCACAATAAAAGTGATACAATAATGTCAGATTTTTAAAACAAAATGAGGAATATTTACGTAATCAATGACAGCCCGCTTCACAATTCCCTCCAGAATGCTCATTATCTCAAGAATAAGACAGGCTTTAGCCAGCACTGTGTGGGTAAATCTTGTCTTTCGGCCGTCCCACTGGGGAGGCTCGGCTGACGGGAGCCCGTCTGAAATTGAGTTGTGGAGATCAGAGGACCTTACTGGATTTCACTGGACTTCTGCAGGTGCCGCACCTGATGTGGAGTGTTGATCATAATGCTCTGGAAATGCTCTATCTCAGAGCTAAAAGCTCGTATACTGCCGGAGGGACGAGGGTCTTGGTAGCATGGTTAACAAGGCAACGTTTTCTTTCTCCTTTTTAATATTTCTAACTAGCTCTCTATGAATGTTATATCTATTGCAGAGTTTGAGAATCTGGGAACCTATTTCACCACCATGGCTGAAGATCCAACAAGTTCAACAGGACTGAAAATGAACACAGGTATGTTCAGACATTAGTTTTAAATGTCATTTTTTCCCTGAAAGCTGGTGTGCGAGACAAGTTTATAGGAAAATAGGCACAAATACCTGTAGAGAGGAATTTGGATCTAAGTTACACAGCCGAGATGGACAAGAAAGTGGGCCCGGAGATGATGAAACTCAGACAGTAGAAGGACGTCACAGAGGAGATTGGAAGGATGCTGACCAGAATTTATGTCTTCGTTTGATATCGAAACGATACAGGTAAAACTGAAGTTTCTTTAAAAAAAAACCCGACCATCTTCAGTGATGGGGGATCCCAGCACATGAGTGTAAAAGATGAGGCTGAGGCATTTGCAACAATCTTCAGCAAGAAGTGCCGAGTGTATGATCGACCTCCTCCTGAGGTCCCCCGCATGACAGATGCCAGACTTCAGTCAATTTGAATCGTTCCACCTGATAGCAAGATGCAACTGAAGGCACTCGATACAGAAAAGGTTATGGGCCCTGACAACATTCTGGCAATAGTACTGAAGGCCTATGCTCCAGAACTTAACGCGCTCCTAGCCAAGCTGTTCCAGTACAGCTACAATACAGGCATGTACTCTGCAATATGGAAAAGTGTCCAGGTAGGCCCTGTACACAAAAAGCAGGGCAAGTCCAACCCAGCCAATTAGGCCCCATCAGTCTACTCTCAATCATCAGTAAAGTGATGGAAGGTGTCATCGACAGTGCTATCAAGTGGCACTTGCTTAGCAATAACCTGCTCAGTGATGCTCAGTGTGGGTTCCACAAGGGCCACTCGGCTCCTGACCTTATTACAGCCTTGAATCAAACATGGGCTAAAGAGCTGAACTCCAGAGGTGAGGAACTGACCTAGACATCAAGGCAGCATAGTCAGCAGGAAATTGAGGAGCAAATATGTGCGCAATTCGCAGAGGTGTGTAAAAATAATAATAGGGTAATTATATTAGGTGATTTCAACTTTCCCAACATTAATTGGGATAGTCATCATGTTAAGGGCTGAGATGGAGTGGAGTTCTTAAAATGTATACAGGAGAACTTTTTAGCTCAATATGTAGAGGATCCAACAAGGGAGTGTGCAGTGCTGGTCCTAATTCTGGGGAATGAAGTCGGACAGGTGGTTGATGTATTAGTGGGGGGAATTTTGGTGATAGCGACCACAACATGATACAATTTAAGCTTGAAATAGACAAGATGCAAAAAAAGGTTTTGGATTGGGGGAGAGCGAATTTTAGTAAAATAAGGCAGGATCTGGCCAAGGTAGACTGGAAAGAGTTATGTAAATAAAAGCAAAATACTGCGGATGCTGGAAATCTGAAATAAAAACAAGAAATGCTGGAACCACTCAGCAGGTCTGGCAGCATCTGTGGAAAGAGAAGCAGAGTTAACGTTTCGGGTCAGTGACCCTTCTTCGGAACTCAGGGTTAAGAAAGCAATTAGGAGAGCAAAGAGGGGACATGAGAAAGCTCTGGCTGGTAAAAGTAGGGAAAATCCCAAGATATTCTATAAGTATATCAATAGGAAGAGGATAACCAGGGAAAGAGTAGGACCCATTAGGGACCAAGGGGAAAATCTGTGGGTGGAGCCACAGGAGATTGGTAGGGTGTTGAATGAATACTTCACATCTGTCTTCACCCAAGAGAATGAGGAAGTAGATATGGAACTCAGAGAGAGAGACTGTGAGGTTCTTGAGCAAATTGTCATAGGGAGTAACAAGGTATTGGAGGTTTTGGCAGGCTTAAAAGTGGGCAAATCTCCAGGTTCGGACGATTTGTGTCCCAGGATGCTGTGGGAGGCGAGGGTGGAGATTGCAAAGGCTCTGACCCAAATTTTTAATTCCTCTCTTGCCACGGGGGAGGTGCCAGCGGATTGGAGAACAGCTAATGTGGTCCCACTATTAAGAAAGGTTGTAGAGATAAGCCAGGGAACGACAGACAAGTGAGTCTCACGTCAGTGGTAGGGAAACTATTGAAGAAAATTCTGATGGAGAGAATCTATCTCCGCTTGGAGAGGCAAAATTTGATTAGGAATAGTCAGCATGGCTTTGTCAGAGGGAGGTCATGCCTAACAAAGTTGATTGAATTTTTTTGAGCATGTGACCAGGTGTGTAGATGAGGGTAGTGCAGTTAATGTAGTTTACACGGATTTTAGCAAAGCCTTTGCAAGGTCCCACATGGGAGACTTATCAAGAAAACAAATGCACATGGGATACAGGGTAACTTGATAAGGTGGATTCAAAATTGGCTTAGCTGTTGGAGACAGAGAGTGATGACAGTCGGCTGTTTTAGTGACTGGACGCCAGTGTCCAGTGCTGTACCACACGGATCTGTGCTGGGTCCCCGATTGTTTGTCATTTATATAAATGACTATGTGGGGGGTAGGATCAGTAAGTTTGCGGATGACACAAAGATTGGCCGAGTGGTTAACAGCGAGGTTGAGTGTCTTGGGTTACAGGAAGATATAGACGGGATGGTCAAATGGGCAAAAAGTGGCGGATGGAATTTAACCCTGAAAAGTGTGAGGTGATACACTTTGGAAGGAGTAATGTGACACGGAAGTATTCAATCAATGGCCTGACACTGGGAAGTTCCGAGCAACAAAGGAACCTTGAGGTGTTTGTCCATAGATCTCTGAAGGCAGAAGGTCAGGCTAATAGGGTGGTGAAAAAGGCATATGGGACACTTGCCTTTATCAATCGAGGCATAGATTACAAAAGCAGGGAGGTCATGTTGGAGTTAAAGAACAAAGAACAGTACAGCACAGGAACAGGCCATTCGGCCGTCCAAGCCTGCGCCGATCGAGATGCCTGCATAAACTAAAACCTTCTGCACTTCCGGGGACCGTATCCCTCTATTCCCATCCTATTCATGTATTTGTCAAGATACCTCTTAAACGTCATTATCGTACCTGCTTCCACCACCTCCCCTGGCAGCAAGTTCCAGGCACTCACCACCCTCTGTGTAAAGAACTTGCCTCGCACATCCCCTCTAAACTTTGCCCCTCTCACCTTAAACCTATGTCCCCTAGTAACTGACTCTTCCATCCTGGGAAAAAGCTTCTGACTATCCACTCTGTCCATGCTTCTCATAACTTTGTAAACCTCGATCATGTCGCCCTTCCACCTCTGTCGTTCCAGTGAAAACAATTCGAGTTTTTCCAAACTCTCCTCATAGCTAATGCACTCCAGACCAGGCAACATCCTGGAAAACCTCTTCTGTACCCTCTCCAAAGCCTCCACGTCCTTCTGGTAGTGTGGCCTAACTAAAGTTCTGTACAGCTGCAGTATGACTTGCCAATTTTTATACTCTATGCCCCGACCGATGAAGGCAAGCATGCCATATGCCTTCTTGACTACCTTATCCACCTGCATTGCCACTTTCAGTGATCTGTGGACCTGTACGCCCAGATCTCTCTGCCTGTCAATAGTCCTAAGGGTTCTGCCATTTACTGTATACTTCCCACCAGCATTAGATCTTCCAAAATGCATTACCTCACATTTGTCCAAATTAAACTCCATCTGCCATTTCCCTGCCCAAGTCTCCAACCGATCTATATCCTGCTGTGTCCTCTGACAATCCTCATCACTATCCGCAACTCCACCAACCTTTGTGTCGTCCACAAACTTACTAATCAGACCAGCTACATTTTCCTCCAAATCATTTATATATACTACAAACAGCAAAGGTCCCAGCACTGATCCCTGCAGAACACCACTAGTCACATCCCTCCATTCAGAAAAGCACCCTTCCACTTCTACCCTCCGTCTTCTATGACAAAGCCAGTTCTGTATCCATCTTGCCAGCTCACCTCTGATCCCGTGTGACTTCACCTTTTGCACCATTCTGCCATGATGGACCTTGTCAAAGGCTTTACTAAAGTCCATATAGAAAGCATCCACTGCCCTTCCTTCATCAATCATCTTTGTCACTTCCTCAAAAAACTCAATCAAATTAGTGAGACACGACCTCCCCTTCACAAAACCATGCTGCCTCTCACTAATAAGTTCCTTTGTTTCCAAATGGGAGTAAATCATGTCCCGAATAATCCTCTCGAATAATTTCCCTACCACTGATGTAAGGCTCACCGCCCTATAGTTTCCTGGATTATCCTTGCTACCCTTCTTAAACAAAGGAACAACATTGGCTATTGTCCAGTCCTCTGGGACCTCACCTGTAGTCAAAGAGGATGCAAAGATTTCTGTCAAAGCCCCAGCAATTTCTTCCCTTGCCTCCCTCAGTATTCTGGGGTAGATCCCATCAGGCCCTGGGGACTTATCTACCTTAATGCTTTGCAAGACACCCAACACCTCCTCCTTTTTGATAATGAGATGACTGAGACTATCTTCACTTCCTTCCCTAGGCTCATCATCCACCAAGTCCTTCTCTTTGGTGAATACTGATGCAAAGTACTCATTTAGTACCTCGCCCATTTCCTCTGGCTCCACACATAGATTCCCTTCTCTGTCCTTGAGCGGGCCAACCCTTTCCCTGTAACCCTCTTGCTCTTTATATTTGTATAAAAAGCCTTGGGATTATCCTTAATCCTGTTTGCCAATGACTTTTCATGACCCCTTTTAGCCGTCTTGACTCCTTGCTTAAGTTCCTTCCTACTGTCTTTATTTTCCTCAAGGGATTCGTCTGTTCCGAGCCTTCCAGCCCTTGTGAATGCTTCCTGTTTCTTTTTGACTAGGCTCACAATATCCCGCGTTATCCAAGGTTCCCGAAACTTGCCAAACTTATCCTTCTTCCTCACAGGAACATGCTGGTCCTGGATTCTAATCAACTGACATTTGAAAGACTCCCACATGTCAGATGTTGATTTACCTTCAAACAGCCGCCCCCAATCTAAATTCTTCAGTTCCTGCCTAATATTGTTATAATTTGTCTTCCCCCAATTTAGCACCTTCATCCGAGGACTACTCTTATCCTTATCCACAAGTACCTTAAAACTTATGGAATTATGGTCACTGTTCTCGAAATGCTCCCCTACTGAAACTTCGACAACCTGGCCGGGCTCATTCCCCAATACCAGGTCCAGTACGGCCCCATCCCTGGTTGGACTATCTACATATTGTTTCAAGAAGCCCTCCTGGATGCTCCTTACAAATTCTGCCCCATCCAAGCCCCTAGCACTAAGTGAGTTCCAGTCAATATAGGGGAAGTTAAAATCACCCACCACTACAACCCTGTTACCTTTACATCTTTCCAAAATCTGTCTACATATCTGCTCCTCTACCTCCTGCTGGCTGTTGGGAGGCCTGTAGATAACCCCCAACATCGTGACTGCATCCTTCCTTTTCCTGAGCTCCACCCATATTGCCTCGCTGCATGACCCCTCCGAAGTGTCCTCCCTCAGTACAGCTGTGATATTCTCCTTAACAAGTAATGCAACTCCCCTACCCCTTTTACTTCCCCCTCTATCCCGCCTGAAGCTTCTAAATCCTGGAACATTTAGCTGCCAATCCTGTCCTTCCCTCAACCAAGTCTCTGTAATAGCAACAACATCATAGTTCCAAGTACTAATCCAAGCTCTAAGTTCATCTGCCTTACCTGTTATACTTTTGTGTAGAACTTTGGTAAGGCCACAGCTGGAGTACTGTGTGCAATTCTGGTCGCCACATTATAGGAAGGATGTGATTGCACTGGAGTGGGTGCAGAGGCGATTCACCAGGATGGTGTCTGGGATGGAACATTTAAGCTATGAAGAGAGGTTGGATAGACTTGGGTTGATTTCACTGGAGCAGAGAAGACTGAGGGGTGACCTGATCGAGGTGTGCAAGATTATGAGGGGCATGGACAGGGTGGATTGGGAGCATCTGTTCCCCTTAGTTGAAGGGTCAGTTGCGAGGGGACATCGAGTTAAGGTGAGGGGCAGGAGGTTTAAGGAGGATTTGAGGAAGAACTTTTCTACCCAGAGGATGGTGATGGTCTGGAATGCACGATCTGGGAGGGTGGCAGAAGCAGTTTGCCTCACATCCTTTAAAAAAGTACCTGGATGAGCACTTGGCACATCTTAACATTCAAGGCTATGGGCCAAGTGCTGGCAAATGGGATTAGGTAGACAGGTCAGGTGTCTTTAATGCATCGGCGCAGACTCGATGGGCCGAAGGGCCTCTTCTGTGCTATATTATTCTGAGATTCTGTGATTTGAGTGAGTATGGAATTCAGGAGCGCGAGCAAAATTGGAGTCAATGAGAAGCAGGGGGAAAGCAGATGGACTGTAGGAGTCCAAACAATTAGGCTGAATTTTACTCGCCTTATGACGTCCAGTTGGGAGGCAGGAGGGCTGGTAAACTGATGGGTAAGGTGTTGGACGGGAGCCCAAAGTCTTTCTGCTACTGTGGCATTTTAGCAGCATCAGGAAACTCAATGGTCCACCTGGTGGCCAAGTGGGTCACATCAGTGCCATATTCATGGCCACTTTCCGCACCCAGCAGCGAGTTGCGCCGGTCGGAAGTGCTTGCCCCTGCATGGCAAGATGACTTGGTCAACCCTGGTGTTCTCCCTGTGGGTTTCTGTGGGTTGGGGGGAAACTCCTTTTACTTCCACTTCATGTCCCGCCAGCGGCAATGGAGCGCCGCTTCTATAACATGCTTCCCCATGCTGCTCACGGGGACCTGCTTGCCAGGCCACAGCTTGCTCAAAACTTGTCCATCTTCCAGTGTGCCTCGACATTGACGCTCCCAGTGCTTCATTTTGCAGCCTTGAAGGTGGTCACCTTTAATGTTTGGCGCTACCAAGGCTGCTGACCTGCCAGTCTGACAATTGGACCGGCAGCTCGTGGAGGCAGGCCGCTGTCATTTATTGGATGGTGGCCCTGGCGGCCAACTCTTAAATGAGCGGCTGCCAGTAAAATGCTGCGTTGGGTCGGGTCCCACTTTCAGTCCCAGCTGCGGGACCTCTTTCAAGGTGAGAAGATTCTTGCCAACGTCTCTGTTAAAATACGCAGAGAGGATCAACCAGGTAATTAGAAACCAAGTAATGTATGCCAGTTGTGGACAAACTCCTCGATTTTTTTTTTTATCATTGGTTCATGGAATGTGGGCGTCGCTGGCTAGGCCAGCATCTGTTCCCCATCCTTACTTGTACTTGAAATGAGTGACTTTCTAGGCCATTTCAGAGGGCATTTAAGAGTCAACCACATTGCTGCGCTTCTGGAGTCACGTGTAGGCCAGACCAAGTGAGGATGGCTGATTTCGTTCCCTAAAGGACATTAGTGAACCAGATGGGTTTTTACAACAATCGCCAAAGGTATGGAATAATTGTAGATTGCCCGTTTTTGACAAATTTGATATAACTTTGTGTTGAGACCTAACTGTATAGATCAATGGAATGCAACACACCATGTGTATATTGGTTATGAGATGATGTTTGATCATCTGGCTCAAAGGAGACTTCAGTCATTTGTGATAAGACGCAATGTGAGAGCCCCAATAAAAAGTTCATAATGCATCTAGTTTTCTCCATATTTTGTTCCCAGATCCTAACTCTACTATCACTGAGTTCTTGACAAAGTGCGACGATTACCGGCTTTTCCATTTGTCGAAATTCTACCGGGATAGACTAGAACAGGCGATTGAAGAAGGGGTGGATGGAATCAGCTCATTGTTAACATGCGAGATGCTTTTCAGTGGACAAGACCATCGGGTAAGTGGGAGAAATGCATTTTCATGATTCAGACATCACAGAATTGATAGGATAACACATCTTTGAATGATAGAATGTGGACGAAGCTAAAATTTTGTGAATCTGAAACAATGGTACAAAGAGGTGAAAATACTCAGTGGATCCACCAGTGTCTGTACAACGCACAGAGGAATGGTTCAGGTGTAACTGTTTTATGGACTGATAACAAAGGGAAAGATATTTAATGGAACAGGGGAAAAGAGGGACCAGATCAACGGGCAGTGAGCAGGGAATAAAATATTGGTAGTTGCTGGATTTTGCAGGATAAATAACAATGAGGCCTAATATTTCTTAACTACTGCCAACCAGTCTGTCTGGAACTATGAATTGATTGCAAGGATGGAGTCTTATTCCTCTATATTTATCTTATTGCTGTAGATTGAAAAATGTCTATTTCTAGAAATTACCTTTACTATTTCTTTCACATCTCGCTTTCTCTTGATCCAATCTTTCTTTCTCTCCTGTTCTTGCCTTTTCTGAAAACTTCATCTGTGCCATTGACACCTTTAAGCTCGGTTAATTCAATGCCCCCCCCCCCCCCCCCCCTCCTAGCCGGCCTCCCTTCCTGTTCCTGTGGAAAATTCAGCTCATCCAAAACTCTGCTGCCTGTGTTTGGTCCCACCCAGATCCCATTCAGCCATCACTCCAATGTGGCTCCTGGTCCTCAAATGCCTCCAATTTGAAAGTCCCTTCTTCCAGCTTAAATCTCTTCATGGCGTCCCTATCTCTGTAACCTGCTACATTCCTCGAACACTTTGGTGCCCCTGGAATTCTCTGTTGCACCCACCTGATCCCCATAGCTTCACTTTGTCAGTGGTGGCCGGGTTTTAATTAAACTACGTGTGATGGTGGGAGAGTTGGAGATGGTCATGCCATAGAATGGCAAAAGAAGGTAATAGGACTATCTCTGAATGGAAATAGTCATCAGCTCGCACTTCTCTGCCATGAATATTAGTTGACACATGCCAACCCAAGCCTGCACATTGTCCAGGCCTTGCTGGATGTTCCTGCAGATAATTAGCCCTAGATGTTCACCTGAGAAACTCTTGCAGTGATGTGGGATGCTGAGGTGACTGGCGTCCAAAAATGTAAGAACATGAGAACATATGAAGTAGGAGTTGGACCAGACCATTCATCCTTCATCACTACATGCTGATTCCCCCCTACCTGCTTCAACGTAGTTCCAATCTTCTAAAATTTCCTGTACTCTGGCAATGTCACAGCAGATTGGAAAACATGCAAATATACTGCCCCTATTCAATAAAGGAGGAAGACAGAAAGAAGGAAACTATGGAAAGGTTAGCCTAACATCTGTCCTTGGGAAAATGCTTGAGTCCATCATTATGGAAGTAGCAGCAGGACATTTAGAAAGTAGGGAATTAGTGTTTCACCAATTTATTAGCGTTCTTTGAGGATGTGACAAGCAAGGTGGATAAAGGGAACAAGTATATGTAGTATATTTGGATATCCAGAAAGCTCCCACATAGGTTATGATACAAGATATCAGTTCACACTGTTGGGAATAATATATTAGGCATGTATAGGAGATTGGATAATTAACAGAAACAGAGATAAATGGTTTATTTTCAGGTTGGCAAACTGGAACTAATGAGGTGCCGCATTGATCAGTGCTGGGGCCTCAGCTATTTAGAATCTATATTCAGGACTTGGAGGAAGGGGCAGAGGTTTAGTAGCCAAATTTGCTGATGGCACAAAGACAGGTGAGAAAGAAAGTTGTGAGGAGGACACAGAGAGTCTGCAAAGGGGTATATATATATTATATATATGTGTATATATACGTAAACTGAGTGGGCAACATTTGGCATATGGCATATAATGCGGAAAATGTGTAGTTATCACTTTCATAGGCTGAATAGACAATCAAAATATTATTTAAATGGAGAGAGACCTCAAAATGTTGCTGTACAAAGGGATCTGGGTGTCCTCGTACAGGATTCACAAAAAAAAGCATGCAGGCACAGTTTGTAGTTAGGGAGACGAATGGAATGTTGACATTCATTGCAAAGGCAATGAATTATATAAGTAGGGAAGTCTTGGTACAGCTGTAGTGAGACCGCAACTAGAGTATTGTGTACAGTTTTGGTCTCTCTATTTAAGAAGGGATATACTTGCATTGGAGACAGTTCAGAGAAGGTTCACGAGGCTGATTCCTGGGATGAAGGGTTTGTCTGATGAGGAAAGGCTGAGCAGGTTTGGCCTATACTCAGTGGAGTTTAGAAGAATGAGAGTTAAACTTAATGAACTATATCATATTCTGATGGGGCTTGACAGGGTAGCTGCTGAACAGATGTTTCTGCTCGTGGGGGGAATCTTGAAATAGCACGTACATTTTCAGAACAAGGGTTTTTCCAGTTAAGGCAGAGATGAGGAGGAATTTCTTCTCTCAGAGCGAAGTTAATTTTTGGCATTCTCTACTCCTGAGAGGAGTGGAGGTTGGGTCATTGAATATATTCAAGCCTTAACTAGACATATTATGAACTACAAGGGAGCCAAGGGTTATGGGTGCAGACAGGAAGGTGGAGCAGACACAATGTCCCGGGCACATCCATCACCATCCCCGGTTATGCCCCGCCCATCGGCAGGAGAGATCCAGCAGGTACGGCGGCACAGTGATTAACAGTTTAAGCACTTAGAATTCCGACACTCCTTCACCAAATTCCTGAGTTAAATACACTGTAGACAGGTACTGTATCGAAGAGGACTCCGTGTTTCTTACTCCCAACAGCCATGTTATGTAACACAAGGTATACCTGTAGACAGTGGAGAGTTCACCCCCTCCAACCCTGATCCAGACTGATAATCTTACTCGGACTCCTTGGTGACAAACTCGGTGAAATGCTGCACTGATATCACGACATTTATTTTCACCTCATCTCTGGAATTCAACCCTTTTGTCCATCTTTGGACCAAGGCAGTAATGAGGTCTGGAGTGTAAACCGTGGCGCGGAGTCAACTCCCCCTTGGCCTCTTTATTCCCCTCACCCACTTGATCCTGGCCGTCACGTGGGACTAAGTCCTCTTAATTCAGGCTCAGGCTGGGTGTTTGGGATATCGGGGTTACAGGAGAGCCACCCTCCACTTAATCCACCGGCTACAGTTAATGGCTTAGTACAAAGAGGAGGAAACTCAGTGCTTTCTTTAACTATCAATTTACTTTATTCACGTTGTTGTGCAATGTAAGAATAAGGCTTATACACTTGGTTAGACAAAAGCATGCAACTCAAACTGGGTTATACAGTTAATAACAAAGCTAGCTAGAATTGATAAGCACACTCACTAGGTTCCTCTGACCTTTACCTGACCTAAGTCACAGAAAACAAATGATAATACCCGAAAAAGGGGGGAGCTGACGCTGGCCAGGCGTTCCGTTCTATCTCTCTTTTACGTCGTCGCGGCGTTGCCCACGCAGGGTTTTCCACTTCCGCGGGAGTTTCTCACTGGCTCTATGCCCGAGATTCTCCAAACTTATTCTCTTTCTTATCTCTTCAAAGCTGTGCTGTTTCCTTCCGGTTGGTTTAGGCTTGCTCACCTCGTTCGTATCTTCTCCTTATTGGCCCAGGCCCAAAGACCCCGGTATCACACCCGTGTCCAAATAAGGCTCTATTCCTGTGATCTCTCTCCTTGTCTTGTCACATAAATTAATTAGTTCAAACCGCTTTTTACCAGCACAGGCCAGTGTCTGAGCTCCGGTTACTTTAGTTCATGAACTATCCAGCAGTTTGTAACAGAATCTGTACTTCTTGCAGCCCCTGGCCAACAGGAGTTGATTGGTCCTGGCAGAACTCATATTGAGCATCAAAGACGAAGTTATCAGTGAGTAACTGCCGCTTGTTAATTTAGTTGAAGACTCCTTCCATGACGTTCCTGGTGATTGAGTAAGCTGTTGGGGCAGTACTTGATCGTTTTGGAATTGTTCAGCTTTTTGTGAACAGAGCACATCTGTGCAACTCTTTACATTATCGTGCAGATGCAGTGTTGCTGTTGTAATGGAAAAGCATGGATTGAGACAACGCTAGTTCTAGATCATGTGTTCAAAGGCTAGATTCATAATGTTGGTATGACCCTCGCCTTTTCTATGTACAGACACACAGACATTTCTTGACATCAGCTGCAGTGAATCAGATTGGTTGGAAGCTAGATATCAGCTGCCCTTGTCAACCTCAGAGCATCCTCCATGTGGTGTTCAACATGGAATGACACTGATTCTTTAGCTGCAGGAGGGTGGAAGGTCGCAATCAGCAGAAGCTTTCCTTGCCCTTGTTTACCTAAAGCCGATAGTTCTTGGACCCCTTTTTACTCTTGTATATCATTCTTTTCTCAGCCTGTTTCACAGGCAACCACATCAGTGAAAGGCTGGTATCACGTATTGACCAGATCTAAAGGACATTAGGTTTTACAACAATCCTTTTTATGGGTGCTGATTTTTATTGGAAAATTTGGATTTGAACTTCTCATTTCCGTATTATTGGTTCACTAACATAACCAACACGCTAAAATAAAAGCAAAATACTGCGGATGCTGGAAATCTGAAACAAAAACAAGAAATGCTGGATTCACTCAGCAGGTCTGGCAGCATCTGTGGAAAGAGAAGCAGAGTTAACGTTTCGGGTCAGTGACCCTTCTTCGGAACTGGATGGAGTTAAGGCATAGATACAGAACAGCCATGATCTGATTGAATCGTGTAACAAGCTCGATGGTTTGAATGGTTTACTTCTATTCCCATGTAACTAAGATACTTGCAGATTATCCCATGCACTGGATGGATCAGTACCTGACCCCATGACTGTTTTCTGTGCTCAAAACAACTGGAAGTGACCATCACAGAGCACATCCCATCCTTCTGATCCTCAGTGTTTATATTTTACACCGTTCCTCAAGATCTGCATTATTATACTTTACAGAAAGTCATTGAGCTCCTGGAGAAGGGAAACAGGGTGGACAGTTCCAAACTTCTCCTAAATCTGGTGCTGGATAAAGGCTCGCGGGCCCAAAGGGTGATGTGGGAATCCTTTGTGAAAATGCGCCATGGGTTACCAAAGTTGGACAAACTACTGAAAGAAATACAGGAACTTGGTACGGCAAAAAAATCGCACACTGAATTCAATTTCAGATTTTAACACAACAGAATTTTACTGCAATATTTCACAGTTCTGGTTTCATGAAGATTAATTGATTTTTAACAGGTTCTGATCCATTTTACTTGAAGAACATTGCACGTGCTTTACCCGAAGTATCCAACGGCCTGAAAGGTAAGTGACGAAATGGAGATTTCACAATGTTTAATCCACTTCTGAGAATCAGGAAGATTGACTCCAGCTGCTTATTTAGATTTTTACGCTGAGAAACCCTATACACACATGAATGGATCCCGATACATTGAAAAGAGCGAATCGATGCTGGCATGATACAAATGCATTGCATTATTCTATGCACACTTGGTTCGTTTTGGCCACCCTGTGAATACCAATTCAAACCTCCTCTGTCCCATATCGACACCTTGGGCTCGCATGTAATTATTTCTTGATTTATTTATTAATGTTTACCCGCCTCCCTACACTGCTGTAAGTTTTACGCAAACATGTTATCATTTTCGCAACACAGAATGAGAGATCCAAAAAATGTTCCATCTACCTGAGAAGCTGCAACGGTGTTCACACAATTCATTAATTGTTAATTCGTGGAGAACTGTGATAAATATACAGTGTTCAGGGTGTGTAGGATGTCACGGGCTATGTTCCTAACGGTAGTGGAAGAGAGAGTCCCATTCGACACAAAATAATACTGCATTATGTCAGAAGCCTTTACAGACCGAATTTATCACAGAATCATAGAATAGCAGTGGCAGGAAGGAAACCATTCGGCCGATCGAGACCGTGCCTGCTAATTCGAAGAGCACATCAGTTAGTCCTATTCCCCCGTTCTTCCATCATATCCCTTCATTTCTGTTTTCTCCAAATATTTATCCAATCCCATTTTTAAAATCTACTATTGAATTTGTTTCCACCACGTCTTCTAAACTTCCTCGTTAAGTCATTAGTGTGCAGCAAAATTTAATGACAACACGAAGCATATTTTAAATGTCCTAAACATACATTACAGGAAACTAAGACCAAAATGGAACAAAGGAATATTATAATTGGCAGAACGGTTCACATTTTACGATTTAACATCATACTTAGTGAAGTAATGGTCAACGTGGATGAATGAAGAAATAAGGGCACAACTGAAACGGAAGAAAAAAACATACATTAATTGCATAGGCGGAAAATGAAATGATAAAAGGAAATGCTAAGAGATTATTACAGAAGTCAAAAGACGATGAGGAAAGAAAGGAGTAGCTAAAATAAATTATCAAGGATCATCAAGAAATATAGTACAGCATTCCACAGACATATAACTAATGAAAGAAAAATCAAACTTTTTTTTTTGCCACTATCTATGATGAAATCACAGGTAATGACTGCAAAATGACTGATAGATCAAATCATTACTTTGCCTCGATATTTACTCGGGAGATTAACAAGGTGGACATGGCATTTGTCAGAGATGAAAATAAAGAAAGAAAATTATGATAGAATTGGAAGATAAATGAGAACTTAGAGTCAATAAAACCCCGGGTCTAGTTCTATTGCCGTGGACATTTTAAAATAGGTTCAAGAAGAGATTGAAGAGGTATATTTACATATAGACAAAACTTCCTTTGAAAATGGAATCGTGCCACTGCTAATGTAATTCTTATGTTTAAAAAGGAAGATGGAACAAATCCAGGGAACTAAAGACTAGCTAGTTTAACACAAACACAAGAAATGCTGGAATCACTCAGCAGGTCTGGCAGCATCTGTGAAAAGAGAAGCAGAAAGGGGTAGACGAGGTTGATCTACTGGGAGTAATTGTATTTTCAAAATGCCACCGGAATGGTCGCAAACAGTACTTCATGACTGATGTCAGCACATATGGAGTCAGGGATAGGTAGCATTCACAATGATCAGTGCTGGGAACTCTGTTGTTTGTTATTTATATCAACGATTTAGACATGGGAATCGGAAGTACCATTTCAAAATTGGTGACCGACACTAAATTGGGGGAAGACATGATTTAACTTGCACAATTGGCATATAATTGGCAAATGAACTGAAGTATAGATAATAGTAAGGTGCTTTATAATGGTAGAATGAATAAGAATGTCTCAAACTCCATGGCAAATGCGTTTCTAAATAATGCAGACGGGCACAGGGATCAAGAGACACACGTACAGAAATCAGTAAGAGCAGTAATGCTGCTTAATAAAGCTATCTAAAAAAGCAATAAAGAAAAGACACTTGAGTGCATTTATAGATGAATGGAATGCAGCAGCATGATATTTCTGGGGAAAAAAACTGGTATATACATTGGTGAGACCACATTTGGAATACGATGAGCATTTTTGACTCCGTGTTGTAAAATGGTTATAGAAGCACTGGTGAAAGTGTAAAAAAAAGAGTCAATTAAATAGTATGATACCTGATATATTTTTCAGAAATGATTGAACAGGTTGGGTTCCTTTTCTCTAGAAAACAAAAGACTAAAGGGTTACCTGAAAACGGTCTTTAGGATTAATGAAAAAAAAAGATAGCACTGACCAGCCGCTATAAATATAGATTAGATTAGAGATACAGCACTGAAACAGGCCCTTCGGCCCACCGAGTCTGTGCCGAACATCAACCACCCATTTATACTAATCCTACACTAATCCCATATTCCAACCAAACATCCCCACCTGTCCCTATGTTTCCCTACCACCTACCTATACTAGTGACAATTTATCATGGCCAATTAACCTATCAACCTGCAAGTCTTTTGGCTTGTGGGAGGAAACCGGAGCACCCGGAGAAAACCCACGCAGACACAGGGAGAACTTGCAAACTCCACACAGGCAGTACCCGGAATCGAACCCGGGTCCCTGGAGCTGTGAGGCTGCGGTGCTAACCACTGCGCCACTGTGCCGCCCCATACTATTTATAACATAGTAATAAATCCATCAGGAAAAGTTTCTATACCAAGATATGCAGTTTTGGTCTCCTTACCTGAGAAAGGATGTACTGGCACTGGAGAGGGCGCAGAGGAGGTTCACTGGGTTGATTCTGGAGTTGAGGGGGTTGGTTTATGAGGAGAGACTGAGTAGATTGGGATTATATTCATTGGAATTCAGAAGAATGAGGGGGGATCTTATAGAAACATATAAAATTATGAAGGGAATAGATAAGATACAAGTGGAGAGAATGTTTCCACTGGCAGGTGAAGCTAGGACAAGAGGGCATAGCCTCAAGATTAGAGGGAGCAGATTTAGGACTGAATTAAGAAGGAACTTCTTCACCCAGAGGGTTGTTAATCTATGGAATTCCTTGCCCAGTGAAGTAGTTGATGCTTCTTCAGTAAACGTTTTTAAAGCTAAGGTAGATATCTTTTTGAATAATAAAGGAATTAAGGGATACGGTGAGAACGCGGGTAAGTGGATCTGAGTCCACGAAAAGATCAGCCATGATCTTATTGAATGGCGGAGCAGGCTCAAGGGGCCGGACGGCCTACTCCTGCTCCTAGTTCTTATGTTCTTATACCAAGATAGTGGTTAGAATGTGGAACTTGCTGCCACGTAGAGTAGTTGATGCAAACAGCATAGATGCAATCAGGAAGAACCATATAAACACATGATGCAGAAAGGAATAGTGGGCATGTTCGTAGTGTTAGATGAAGAAGGGTAGGAGGATGCACGTGGAACATGAAATCTGGCGTACACGTCTTGGGCCAAATGGCTTTTTCAGTGCTCTAAATACTATGCAATATTATGAATTTGACTAATGTTCTAATTTTAATTGGTGATATCACCAGACGATTATAAAATAATATCAATGAATTCACGTGTAAAACCGCTGAAAAACTGTTCATAATAATGAAACACCATATAACTAGAAAGTGATTAGGGTCGGGAAATACCATTTGGTCCCACTAATCCTGTCGCTATTCCAGCGAAGACGCCATCTACCCTTCCAGTCAATAAATCAATGGATTTGTGTTCAATTGTCCCTTGACCCCACTTACATTCCCCTTTAGTGTTCTTCCTGGGTAACTGGCCTCTGCTCTATTACCCTCTGGGTGAGCAAATTGCCCTGATTTTGCTTCTTACTTCTGAATTTTAATTCTCTCCGTTATGAATTATTTTGGTAATTGTGAGTCTGTTTACCCCACTAACATTGTAAATTCATTGAATCATTGCAATACTGCAGCACTTTGACCAAGCAGAATGCATCAAACTCAGTCACCCTTCCCTCAAAATAAACTCAGAAATCCTTAAATAATCTTTCTGTTTCCCCCTTTGTACCTTTAGAATGGCAATAAAATTTATCTCTGATCAGGTGACTACAGAAGTGTAGGTAATTCCCCAAATATTATGCATGAGTCCTGACAAAACAACAATTTAATGCCCATTTATTCTTACCTGTTTCTTTCCCAGTGCAAGTACTACCCAAGCTATGGGTACGTCATCATAGTGATGATATTTACTGGACTAATAATCCAGAGGTCTGAACCGTTCATCTGGGTACGTCAGTTTAAATCCACCAGGGCAGTTTGCAAATTGAGTTCAGTTAATTAAATAAATCTGGAATAAAAAGTTTGTCTCAGTCATGGTGAGCTTGAAGCAATGGGATTGTCATTAAAAAAAAATACTATTCTGTAGGGAAGGAAACCTGCCCTCCTTAACTGCTCTGGGCCCAGAGAAATGTAATTGCTTCTTAAATTACCTATAAAATGGCCCAGTAATCTACACTCCTGTATCAGGCCGCTACAAAAAGAAAAAAATAGAACAGGTGGCCGGCCCACAACCACCTTCGCAAACATGAGTGGGCGGGTTATCTTTGTATGACGCCTACATCGTATGAATTCCTGTGCACTGGGAAAGAGACAGATTTCGTCTGGGTAGGAATTGCACTGTTGAGGCTGGAGGTAACAAACGACATGTTCAGAGTTCCAGCAGCAGATGACCGAAGGCAAGAAAAGTGGTGTGCATTGTCATGGAGGTGGAATTAGGTAGTCGAAGATATTGGGTCAGAGATCTGTTAAGGGACAAATAGGATGTTGAATGGAACATCTGTGCAATCACAGTCTGTCCCTCTCTCCGAGTATGGAATATACCAGAAACCTGATACTTCAACAATGGAACTTCAATACATTCGCAGTCTGTTCCTCTCCCAGTGCGCACAATATCCCAGATAACCTGTCCAAGACCTGATACAATAACAGTGGATCTTCTGACCTTTCAGAGACATTCTATTTCCCTGTGCACACAATACTCTAGTTAACCTGTACAAGTCTGACACAATAACTGTTGAACTCAGTACATTCAGAGTCTGTTCCTCTCCAGGTACATCCAATACTTCAGGTAACCTGTCCAAGATCAGATACGTAAACAGTGGAATTCAGTAGATTAGATTAGATTAGATTAGAGATACAGCACTGAAACAGGCCCTTCGGACCACCGAGTCTGTGCCGACCATCAACCACCCTGAGTACAATCAGATTCAGTTCTTCTACCATTACACAGTATCCCAGAAACCCAGCTCAATTTCCCAAACAATAGCAGCGGGACTCCTGCTCATTCACAGTCTGTCCCTCTTCTACTGATGTCAAATATCCTAGTTCCCATTTTTGTAACAGGTAAGCACGACTGACAGTTTGAAAGACTGATGCATTGGAACATCTGCTGCTGTATAACCAGGATCACGTGAGGAATTGTTTAGTTTAGAGATACAGCACTGAAACAGGCCCTTCTGCCCACCGAGTCTGTGCTGACCATCAACCACCCATTTATACTAATCCTACACTAATTCCATATTCCTACCAATTGCTAATGGCCAATTTACCTATCAACCTGCAAGTCTTTAGCATGTGGGAGGAAACCGGAGCACCCGGAGGGAAGCCACACAGACACAGGGAGAACTTGCAAACTCCACACAGGCAGTACCCAGAATTGAACCCGGGTCGCTGGAGCTGTGAGGCTGCGGTGCTAACCACTGTGCCACTGTGCTGCTCTTAATTGTAATGAGATGTCGATAGTACAGGGCAAGCTGGATAACATTAACCATCAGAGAGAAAATATCACCTTCATAGGAATCTCTTCGTTCAGTCAATTTTAGAATCAAGTGTGGAGTTGAAGCTTATCTCAGCCATTGCACACTTTAAAGTAAGGTTCCCATTAACTGAATTTTAATTTCACTCGAATCTCTACTGAAGCTGTGAAGTAAATCTGGATACATTTTACTGAATATTAACATTTAATTGAGAAGTTGTTTTCATTTCAATACGACCGACATTGAGAACCACTTTTTGTCTCTTCCAATTAAAGATGTTCAACAGAAACACAAGGAAGCACTTCGGATAGAAACTGAAAAACTGAAAGTGAGTACTATCCGAATGAAGGAGAAGGTTAAGATTTTCCAGCTTTTTGAACGATACGTGGAGCTAACGCTCATTTCTACTGATCGAGATCAGAGACTGGTAGAACATGAACTACTGGCAAGAGGCCGAGACCATGAAATGTGGAGGCAGAAACATCTCCAGAGAGAACTGGAAATAATTCGAACTGATCAATTATTCCAGAGCAGTTTTTCCTGCAGAAAATCCAAATCTGGGAGTTCAGCAGCAGTGAGTGGTGTCGCAGGGATTGGAAAAACAACAATGGTACAAAAGATTGTTTATGACTGGGCCACTGGGAAAATATACCCAAACTTTCAATTTGTTTTCAGTTTTAAATTCCAGGATTTGAACTTTATTAACTCTAGAGTAAACCTGAGGAATCTGATACTGGATCAGTATCCTTACTTTGGGAATGTTCTGGGAGAGCTCTGGAAGAATCCAGAGGGATTGCTGTTTATATTTGATGGTTTGGATGAATTCAAGGACACGATCGATTTTACTGACAATCGGAGAAATACAGAACCTCAGTACATGTGCACAGATCCTGAATGCTGGTGTGAAGTGTCTGACATTGTGTACAGTTTAATACAACACAAGCTGCTCCCAGGATGTTCAGTGCTAGTGACCACCCGCCCCACTGAATTACATTTATTGGAAAAGGCTGAGATCAGTGTCTGGGCTGAAATCCTGGGATTTGTTGGGGAAGAGCAGAAGGAATATTTCAACAAGTTTTTTGAAGATCAGACGGTGGCAGCAGCTGTTTTCAAACACGTGGAGGAGAATGAGATCCTGTACACCATGTGCTACAACCCTTCCTACTGCTGCATCCTCTGTCAGTCACTGGGTCCCTTCTTCACACAAAGAGACAGGAAACAGCAGCAAGTTCCCAAGACCATCACCCAGCTATATTCCTACTATATTTACAACATTCTGAAAAACCATGGCCGAGAGATTGAAAACCCCCGTGATGTGTTACTGAAGATCGGTGAGATGGCCTTCACAGGAGTCTCCGAGAAGAAGATTGTGTTTGGAAATGGAGATTTGATCGAGTATAATCTGCAACCTTCCCAGTTCCCCTCTGGGTTTTTGGTGGAACTTTTGGAGAGAGATGATTCTGCTCAGAATGTGGTTTACACATTCCCGCACCTCACCATTCAGGAGTTTTTAGCTGCACTTGCACAATTTCTGTCTCCAGATCTAAGGGACATCCAGAAACTCCTCAGTGAAGCCCGCAGAAAGGAAGATGGACGATTTGTGCTATTTCTCCGTTTTGTTGCTGGTCTGTCCTCCCCACAGTCAGCTTCTCCCCTGGAAGATTTTCTGGGTCCATTTTTTCATCAAACAACATGCCGAGTGATTGACTGGGTGAAGGAGAAAATTGAGGGACGGATTGGAAACACATGGAGTAAAACTGGTAAACGGGACCTCCTGGATGCATTGCACTTCCTGTACGAGACTCAGAACAAAGCACTGGCTCGAGCGACAGTAGGATGTTTGGAAGCACTTAAGTTTGGAGATTTTGACGCAGCAAGAGTGTTACAACTGACCCCAAGTGACTGTGCGGTCCTGTCTCATGTCATTGGTCTCTGTGATACAATAAAAGAACTCAATTTGGAATTCTGCAACATTCAATTTGAAGGACTCCAGCAGCTGGGACCCACATTGCACAAATGTCAGGAGTTGAAGTAATTGTTTATTTATCTCTAACTGTTGGGCTAATTGCAGAACCTTCACGGATTGTGCTGTCGTTCCACAATGAGCGGAAGCAAGTTAATCTGTTAAACCAGATAAATCAGCATTAACTCTCATTCTTCTAAACTACAGAGGTTATAGGCCTATTCTACTCAATGTAATCAATCTCACCACATCGTAAAACCTCCTCAACTCAGAAATCAATCGAGTGGGCGGATGCTTCCCCCTTCTCTCCCTCCCATCGATTCAGATACCTCTCCTTCCGTGCAGAGCCCCAAACCACTCTGTGCTCCAGGATTGGTCTTCCCAAAGCCCTGTACAATTGCAGCAAGGCTTCTTCCTCTTCTACTCCAAAGCCCTTGCAATAGATGCCAACATACCATTTTCTAATTGCTTGTACCTGCATGTTAACTTCTGCGTTTCTTGTGCAAGGGCACTCAGATTCCCTCAAACACTAACATTTAATAGTTACTTACCTTCTAAATAAATAATCCGTTTTTTTTCTATTCTTCCTACATCAGTAATAACCTCACATGTCCCCACATTGCAATGCATCTGACGACTTCCTGCACACTTACTTTACCTATCCAAATCTCTTTGAAGACGTTTGCGTCCTCCTCACAACTTGCATTCGCACCTAGTTTTGTATCATCAGAAAACGTGGACGCATTACACTTGGTCCCTTCATCAAAGTCAGTAATATAGATTGTAAATACCTGAGTCTCCAGCACTGATCCCTGTGGCACCCCATTAATGGCAGCCTGACAACCTGAAAGTGACCCGTTTGCTCCTACTGTTTTCGGTCCTTTAACTAATCCTCTGTCCATGCTAATATATTACCCCGAAAGCACGAGCCCTTATCTTGTACAACAAAGTTTCAATTAGCACCATACGGAATGCCTTTTGAAATTCCAAAATACTACACCCACTTTATCTACACTGCTAGTTACATCCTCGTAAAATTTTAACCTATCTGTCAAACACGATTTCTCTTTCACAAAACCATTTTGGTTCTGCCTAATCATATAACGATTTTCTATGTGCTTTATTACCAGTTCACTAATAATTGACTCCTGCATTTTCCCGACGACTGGTATCGGGTTAATTGGCCTGTAGTTACCCTGTTTTATCTCTCTTAATTTTCTTGAATAGCGTTCTATCATTTGACATTTTCCAATCCACTGGAACTTGCCAAAATATTGGAAGATCGCATCCAGTGCACCAATTGTCTCTTCATCCGCCTCTGTAGAACACTTTTGATGCCAGCCATCAGGTCCATGGATCTGGCAGCTTTCAGACCCAATAATTTCTCCAGAATTTGTTTCTTAACTAATGCATTATATGCATTGCTATTTTCCTCTCCATTAAAGAGTGTCCTGCGCACTGTTACTTGCACAGAGACTGCTACTAACCACAGCAGTCCATCTTTGGAGCAGTCCCACCCTTTTCCCACGGAGCAGCAGCAACTTTCCCTGCAGGGCATTCGCTTGTTCTCATAACTCATCAATGACAAAACCCTTCACATTGCCCAATACATTTACCATCGCGTCGCCCAACTGGCAGTGCTCACGCCTATGAGTCAGAAGATTGTGGATTCAGGCTCCTCTCTCATAATCCAGGCATAGGAACATAGGAACATAGGAATAGGAGGACGCCCATCGAGCCAACAGCCCCCCCCCCCCCCCACCCACCCCCCCCCCCCTACCCCCATTCAATATGATCGCGGCTGATCTTACATAGCATTGCTTTTCCCATACTATCCTCATGTCCCCTGATGTCATTTGTATTTAGAAATCTGTCAATCTCTGCTTTGAACATACTCAATGACAGAACTTTCACAGCCCTCTGAGGTGGAGATTTCCAAAGATTCACAACTCTCTTCGCAAAGAAATTTCTCCTCATCTCTGTCCTAAGTGGCTTCCTTCATTTTTGAAATTGTGTAACCAGGTTCTAGACTCCCCAACCAGGGGAAATATCTTAGCTGCATCTACTCTGTCTATCCCTTTAAGTGTTTTATGGGTTTCACTGAGATCAGCTCTCATTCTTCGAAACTCGACAGAATACAGGCCCAGTTTCCCCAGTCCCTCTTCACAGGACAGTCCCGTCATCCTGGGAATACGTCTGGTGAACCTTCATTGCACTCCCTCTATGGCAATAATATTTTTCTTACAGTAAGGGGACCAAAACTACACACAGTACTCCAGTTGTGGTCTAACCAAGGTTCTATTCAATTGAAGCAAGACTTCACTACTCCTGTAACATACCATTAGCCTTCTTAATTGCTTGCTGCACCTGCATGTTAGCTTTCAGTGACTTATTGACAAGGACACCCAGGTCCCTTTATACAGCTACACCTTCTAATCTCTTACCATTTAAGAAATACTCTGCACAACTATTCCTTCTACCAAAGTGGAGAACCTCAGATTTTCCACATTATATTCCATCTGTCACGTTCTTGCCCACTCACTAAGTCTATCCAAATCACCTTGAAACCACTTTGCATCTTCCTCGCAATGCACATTCTCACCTAATTTTGTGTCATCCGTGAAGTTGCAGATATTACATTTGGTCCCCACATCCAAATCATTGATATATATTGTGAACAGCTGGGGCTCAAGCACTGATCCCTGCAGTAACCCACTAGTCACAGCCTGCCAACACAAGAATGACCCGTTTGTTCCTACTCTCTGCTTTATGCCTGTAAATCTGCCTGTTTAAGGGGAGGCTGTGGCGTAGTGGTATTGTCACTGGACTAGTAACCCAGAGGCCCAGGGTATTGCTCTGGGTTCGAATCCCACCACAGCAGAAGGTGGAATTTGAATTCAATTAATAAATCTGGAATGTAAAAGCTAGTCTAATATAGGCCATGAAACCATCGTCGATTATTGTAAAAACCCATCTGGTTCACTAATGTCCTATAGGGAAGGAAATCTGCTGTCCTTACCTGGTCTGGCCTATCATGTGACTCCAGACCCACAGCAATGTGGTTGACTCTTACATGCCCTCTGAAATGGCCTAGCAAGCCACTCAGTTGTATCTAACCACTGGCACTGTGGGTGTACCTACCCCACATGGACTGCAGTGGTTCAAGAAGGCAGCTCACCACGACCTTCTCAAGGGAAATTAGGGATGGGCAATAAATGCTGGCCTGGCCAGCGACGCCCACATCCAATGATTTTTTTTTTAAAACATACTTAATCTATGCCAGCATTATACCTCCTATCCCATGTGCTTTAATTTTGCCAATCAACCTCCTGTGAGGGATTTTATCAAAAGCCTTCTGAAAATCCAAGTATATCATGTCCACCGACTCCCCTTTATCAATTCTGTTAGTAACACCCTCAAAAGAACTCCAACGGATTCGTCAAATATGATTTCCCATTCATAAATCCGTGTTGACTGTGCCCAATCAGATCATTATTTTCCAAGAGTCCATTTATCACATCCTTTAGAATAGATTCTAGCATTTTCCCATTACTGATGTAAGGCTAACAGGTCTTAAATTCCCTGTTTTCTCTTTCCCTCCCTTCTTGGATAATGGGTTGACATTTGTGACCTTCCAATCTGCAGGAACCGCTCCAGAATTTATAGAATTTTTGAAGATGATCACCTACTATCTCCATAGCTACCTCTTTCAACACTCTGGGATGTAGAATATCAGGTCCTGGGGACTTATCAACCTTCAGCCCCATTAATTTCTCCAATACAACCTTCTTGCTAATACTAATTTCCTTCAATTCCTCATTCCCCCTAATCACTTGGATCTCTAATTCTGGGAGATTTCTTGTATCTTCCTCAGTGAAGACAGACACAAAGTCATCATTTAGCTTCTCTGCCATTTCTCTATTCCCCATTATAAATTCTCTTGACTCTGCCTGTAATGGACCCACTTTTGTCTCAGCCAAACGATTCCTTTTTATGTACCTCTTGAGACTTTTACAGTCTTTTTTTTTGCTAGCTATCTAATATTTCTTGAAAGACTATCCATTGCCTTGGTACTGTCTTAATTTTTAATGCATTTTCCCAATCAACCTCAGCCAATTTTCCTCTCCTACCTTCATAATTTCGTTTGTTCAAATTTGACACCCTGGCTTCAGATTGATCTTCCTCACTTTCAAATATCATATAAAATTCTATCATATTATGGCCTCTCATCCTAAATGTTCTCACTTTTGGAAGTAAAATCGGCTGATAAAAAGGTTCCACTCGAAAGGAGTTGGGGGTGTTATAACCCGAGTACAAACAAATATTGGCCAGTGAATGGGGCTTGTGCATAGCAGACAGCAGCTGGGTAAACAGGGGACAGTGAACCTGGGAATTTCCCAGAAACCATGTTAGAGTGCACAGAAATGGCAGTGTCCCTTATTGAGCTCCAGGAGGGTAATTCTGATCATTAGTGAATGAGGCCAGACTGAGAGATATTTAAATGCTTCACACAGATTTGTACCGACAGTAACTCCATATCTGGGTAGTTGGACAGCATGAGATTCATTGTCAGTGACAGGAAAATCTGTTCATTATTTTCCAGCAGTTTTTTTTTTCAGTAATGTAATATGCGACAGAAAATAAGCATCAGATCGAGCGTTTGACTCAGTTTGTTTCTCATTCTCTGTCTGTTTGTGTTCAGACTGAGTTACAATAAACTGGGGGATTCAGGAGTGAAACTATTGTCTGCGGCTTTGAGGAACCCAAACTGTAAAATACAGAAACTGGAGTAAGTATCAGACTGTGTGATATTGTGTTTATAATAACTAGACGTCTGACACTGTACATTGTTTTTCGTATTAACAATCGTGATATTAATAAACATTGCACATTATTATTCGTATCAGTAATAGTGTTGTACATAGACACTGGGGATTTGCTCTGAATCATGTTTTTTTTCTCTTTCTGATCCCCAGTCTATGGGATGCCGGTCTTACTGATTCTTGTGCTGAGGAGCTCGCTTCTGCTCTCAGTACAAACCAGTCACTGATGGTTCTGAACGTAGAAGAAAACGCCTTCACAGACCGATCTGTCCCCGTTCTCCGCCGCCTCATACTGAGCTGCAGCAGTCTGGAGCGGATCGGGTGAGTCTTTGTGTCAATGTTCAATGTATCAATTAAATCATTAATGGTATTCACGCATTCTAATGGATAATATTGGCCATTAATTATCATTGAATTGTTAACCCCAGTTTCCATGTTATTCACACGTTTGCTGAATCTGCTTATTTCCTGCTTATCTTTCATCTGTTTCAGGCTGTGGGCGAACCGTTTCAGTTCCAATGGAGAGGATGAACTGCGGTCATTGCAGGGATCCAGACCCAGACTGTGTGTGGGAGTGTGAATATTTCCATTCATGTGCATTATTGTTCTCGTTATATTAACATTTCGTCCGATTCTCTGTCCCTCTCTGTAACCAGACGCGCTGCAGCTTTAACTCCTATTCGCATTGACCAGTTTCCCAGGTTGAGCTGAGCGCTGGTCAACTCCCATTTGGAGTCCCAGCAGCCACACTCTGAGCTGTTTATGCATGATATCCAAGGTAAATGTTTCCCAATGCACAGTCAAGGAGGGCCCAGGGCGAGATGGGATTCCCAATGTTCTTTGCCCATGATGGTGAGGATTCGGAGTCTGTAAGGACACTGACATTTCCGTATTGCTGGCACTAAGAGAACAGATATTAGTGTTACCACAGCAATGGAACCTGGTGTACTGACTGCGGACTGAAAGTTCAAATGGAATCGCCTCCTAATGCAAACCATGAGCTTGTGAAAGGAACCGATGACCCCGCAAAACGTCCTGACAGAACTGCAGGGCCGAGGAAAGGACTTATTGTGACCCATTCTCATCTGGTTTTGTATAATGAGGTAATGCTGGAAATGTTTCCGACTTTGTTAATATTCACCTCTGCATCGCTGCCTCCTGGATTATGTAAGGAATTGATGAGAAATTATATTGTATGATGTTGAATTATGTGGTGCGTTATCTTAACAAGTGCATCTCATGGATTCTTACCCAATTAAAATTTGAAGCTAGTTTCAGAGAGTTTTAGCCCAAAGGCTCTAATCACTGCATTTCCCAGATAAATCTGAGTGTGGGTCAGAAGCAGAAACTCTGAAGGAAGCATCACGGAGAGCCAGATGAACAAAGGATCACGATTGAAGGAAGGTGACAAAGGAAAACAAGTGGATGAGAGACCAGTTAGCCAAAAATCTGTTGTTGGAAAATTGCTAGAGTCTGTACGTAAATATAGGATAACTGAACACGTTGAACATATTCACTGGTCAGAGAGAGGCAGTAGGAACTTGTAAAGGGGAGGTCATGCTTGAGAGAGCGGGGAAGTGAGAGAGAGCGGGCAGAGAGAAAGAGCAGGAGAGAGAGAGAGTGGGAGAGAGAGAGAGAGTGGAAGGAACTGTACTCTATCTAATGCATGCTGAACCTGCTCTGGGAGAGTTTACTGGGACATGATAATCTGTCGTGCACAGTCCTGTACCAGTCTATACAGAAGAAGAGCATGTTATTAACACAGCAGGTAAAACACAACGATTCACTCTTGTCTGCTATTCTATAGCCCATATGCATCTCATATGATCCAATGGATCAGTTATGTGAGGTGAGAGTAACTGTTCTTAACCTCAGGGCAGTAGTTGACTGAGTGTGGCATCAACCAAAACCTGCAGGTCCATTCAAACACCCCTATTTCCTGTCTCTGCAAAGATAGCTCACACTTCCACAATGCAGGAATGCCTGAATGGAAACAGCTTTTGACACATTGCCCAACATGTTTGCTAACACTTTTCAGGATGAAAAGCGGGATTCAACTGACAGATTCTGAGCCCAAATTGAATGTTTAAGATATAAAAAGTAGCACAGAAATGAAATCCCAGTTCTCTCTGTCTCAGCATCCATGTTAACATTGTACTGTTTAGTTTATATGGCTTCTCCACAGCCTTCCTTCAAAAATGCATCATTTCACATTTCTCAGCATTGACGTTAACTTGCCAAGTGTCTGTCCATTTCACCAGACTGCCTCAATTCTCCTGAAGTTTGCTACTATTCCCTTTCTCATGTATTACCTTGCAGATGGCACAATGTCGAAGTTATGCCCTGTAAACCCAAGTCCAAGTCATTCATATATATCAAAAAGAGCAGTGGTCCTAATACGAACCTCTGTGGTTTCTGGGGGGGGGGGGGGGGGGGGGGGAAACCCCACTGTATACCACCCTCCAGTCTGAAACAATCATTGATCACTCTCTTAGCCAATGTCCTATCCACTCAGCCACTGCCCCTTTAATCCATGGAGCACCAATATTGCTAACTGGTCTATTTCGAGGCACCATTAAGTCTTCCCCATGAGGACACTGGCCGCAGATCTCTCTGTTTGCACTCTCCCATCAAAATTCCTCAGCGAAGTACAGCATGGATTCGATACAGAGTAATGCTCCTCCTACATTGTCCCATCCAACACTCCGAGGGCAGGAACATCCTGGGGTGGATAGAGAGTGAATCTCCCTCTACACTGTTCCAAACAGACTGAGAGAGACAGAAAGAGAGAAACAGCGAGACACAGACCAATGGGGTGACTGAGAGTGAAAGAAGGCTATTTAACATAGGATATAGGAAGAGGAGGAGGCAATTTAACCCCTCAACCACAGCTCAATGGAATCATAGCTGATTGCAGAATCACAGAATTGTTGCAGTTCAGAAGGAGGTCAATCGGTCCATCGTACCTGCACCAGCTCTCCGAATGAGCAATTCATCTAGTGCCATTCCTCTACCTTTTCCCCGTAACCTTGCACATTCTTCCTTTTCAGATAACAGTCTAATTCCCTTTTTAATGCTTCAATTGAACCTGCCTTCACCACACTCTCAGGTAGCGCATTCCAGACCTTAACCACTCGCTGCCCGAACAAATGTTTCTCATGTCGCTTTTGCTTCTTTTCCAATCACTTTAAATCAGTGCCCTCTCGTTCTCGATCCTTTCACCAGTGGGAACTCTTTCTCCATCTTCTCTGACCCCACCCTTCATGATTTTGAATACCTCTATCAACACACCTCTCCATCTCCTGTTCTCCAAGGAAAACAGTCCTAACTTCTCCAATCTGTCTTCATAACTGAAGTTCCTGATCCCTGGAACCATTCTTGTGAATTTTTTCTGTACTCTCCCCAATATTTTCACATTTTTCCTGAATGCAATACTCCAGCTGAGGCCCAACTAATGCCTGATATAAGTTGAACATAATTTCCCTGATCTTGTACTCTACACCCCTATTAATAAAGCCTAGGAGACTGTATGCTTTATGAATCAATCATTCAACCTGTCCTGCCACCTTCAATGATTAATGAACTTATACATCCAGGTCCCTCTCATATACTTTAATCAAGTCTCCCCTCACTCTTCTAAACTCCAGTGAAAACCAAGACCAGTCTGTCCAACATTTCACCAGAAGACAACCAGCTCATTCCAGGTATCAATATTATAAACCTCCTCTGAAACCTCTCCAAAGCATTCAAAGTTGCTGATGTAATGTGTTTGTTCAGGTGAGTGCAACTAATAGCAATGATCAGGGGGATAAACATGTCAGTGCAGACTTATCCCCTGTATAAATCAGCACCCATTGGAATGGATCAGCTCAGAGTGCCTATTGGTGCTGTGGTTTCCAGGCGAACAGAAGTATCTGCTTCTCACAGAAATGGGATATCAAGTAATCCTTCACATCTTATTCGTTTATTATCCTGTACTTGCTGCAATTGGAGTTCCTGGTAAGCCTGTATATCATTTGTTAATGGTGTAACTCGATGTTAACTGTGCTGCTGTACTTGGCATTATTTCTCGCTGTGTTTTATTGAGCCTCCTGTTCCAGCAGTTGACTTTTGGCATCTCCTAACTTTCAGCTCTTTCAGTCTTGTAGGAGCTACATTATTTCTGTAATGATCTTTGTTCATCCAAATCTGGTATTGTTACTGGATTATTCTGTTTTTTCAGAACATTACAGCGCAGTACATGCCCTTTGGCCCTCGATGTTGCGCCGTCCTGTGAAACCATCTGACCTACACTATTCCATTTTCATCCATATGTCTATCCAATGACCACTTAAATGCCCTTAAAGTTGGCGAATCTACTACTGCTGCAGGCAGGGCGTTCCACGCCCTTACTACTCTCTGAGTAAAGAAACTACCTCTCACATCTGTCCTATATCTATCACCCCTCAACTTGAAGCTATGTCCCCTCGTGTTTGCCATCACCATCCGAGGAAAAAGACGCTCACTATCCACCCTATCTAACCCTCTGATTATCTTATATGTCTCTATTAAGTCACCTCTCCTCCTCCTTCTCTCCAACAAAAACAACCTCAAGTCCCTCAGCCTTTCCTCGTAAGACCTTCCCTCCATACCAGGCAACATCCTAGTAAATCTCCTCTGCACCCTTTCCATAGCTTCCACATCCTTCCTATAATGCGGTGACCAGAACTGCACGCAATACTCCAGGTGCGGTCTCACCAGAGTTTTGTACAGCTGCAGCATGACCTCGTGACTCCGAAACTCGATCCCCCTACTAATAAAGGCTAACACACCATATGCCTTCTTAACAACCCTATTCACCTGGGTAGCAACCTTCAGGGATTTATGCACCTGGACACCAAGATCTCTCTGTTCATCTACACTACCAAGAATCTTCCCATTAGCCCAGTACTCTGCATTCCTGTTACTCCTTCCAAAGTGAATCACCTCGCACTTTTCCACATTAAGCTCCATTTGCCATCTCTCAGCTCAGCTCTGCAGCCTATCTATGTCCCTCTGTACCCTACAACATCCTTCGGCACTATCCACAACTCCTCCGACCTTAGTCTCATCTGCAAATTTACTAACCCACCCTTCTACACCCTCTTCCAGGTCATTTATAAAAATGACAAACAGCAGTGGCCCCAAAACAGATCCTTACGGTAGACCACTAGTAACTAAACTCCAGGATGAACATTTGCCATCAACCACCACCCTCTGTCTTCTTTCAGCTAGCCAATTTCTGATCCAAAGCTCTAAATCACCTTCAACCCCATACTTCCGTATTTTCTGCAATAGCCTACCGTGGAGAACCTTATCAAATGCCTTACTGAAATCCATATACACCACATCCACTGCTTTACCCTCATCCACCTGTTTGGTCACCTTCTCGAAAAACTCAATAAGGTTTGTGAGGCATGACCTACCCGTCACAAAACCGTGCTGACGTATGCATTCAAATCAGGTGTCTCAAGGGATCAGATTATCAAGAGTGTTTAACACTTCCATGGGGTGGATCTAACCTGTCCTGCAATATGTTTATGAATGTGTTTTCACTGGCTGATAATGAGACAGCTCACAGTCTCAGTGTTGCAAGGGGAAAGCACAATGTCCTCCATCCCCAATATCACAGTTCAATTTAACTGGCATTTAAATGTATTTATTGGTTATCAATGTTGTAAAATATTATTCTGTGTTTGTCTGATGCTGCTTCAGAGGTCTGGCTACTGAATTGAGTTTGCTGCTGCCTCTTTCACATCTCCTTCTCTGCTTCACTGTGGAGCCTTCACTGTCACTGGACTACATTGTACAATGGAAAGTACTGATGTGATGTTTTATTGGTTTACACTCTTATCAATTGGAATCAAGAGTCTCCTATTTATCTGTAGATTTTCAGCTGCAGCGCTGATGTTGGTGTTTTATTAATTAAACAATCCCACATTCTAACGGCGTACTTTATAATTCCAGGAGAAGGAATTTCAATGATTGTGAGGTTTGTCTGGAAGAAGCTTTCGATTCTGTTTATTCCATGTATTGTAGATGAAGTGACGAGTGTAGGTGAACAGGTGGCGATTTGGGTGTTCTGTCGACACATTAAACTATTCAGAGGTGTCACCATTGAACAAACAGACGCTGAGAATAGAATAATTGAACACGGGGCTGGTGAACAGAACACAGGCGCAGAATGTTAGGAATAAATCGTATGTGAAAAGCGGCATTAAGTAACAGTTTGAAGGGTGTGAGTACTCCAGAGAGATAGGGAGAGAAACTCAGAGAAGAGAAAAGGAGCAGGGAAAAGGATAATCAGAAGGAAAGAGAAAGAAACAGCAGTGTGAATAATTCACTGTCATAAACTGCTGAAACATCCAGAACAATTAGTGAGTGGAAGTTGTTTTCAGATTGTGTTCATTTTATTGTTGGACTTGATCCTCTGTGTTTATTTCTGTCAGGTCCTCGTTTTGTTTTGTAGAAATTTCCTATTCATTACTTACTGACTGAATAAACATCATAGAATCAGTTCTTCACTGATGATAATTCATCATAGAATCAGTTCTTCACTGATGATAATTCATTATTTGAACACTGCTTTTGAAAATCTTTGTGACTGCTGAATTCGATAAAGAGTGAGGCTGATATCAGAAATATATTTAAAATTATATTTAATTGCCTGTATAAACTAAATATATTGACTACATTGTATAAACAATAAACTGTTCTCCAACACCAATAACCACAGATATTATTGTTTGAATGTATTAATTGAGTTGTGTTACTGCGATATATACATTAGATTTCCTCTAACACTGCTGCAGTTTCTCCCTGTTAATCTCAGCCTCTCCTCTCACTGTATTGAATCCTCTGCCTGCTCACCCATTGCTTCAGTTTATCCACTGTCCCAAACCAACTGCTCCTTTCTCCCCTCCAACTCCAACATGTCCTTTTCCTTCTCTCCCCCCCAATCTCACTCACTGGCTCCACCTCCAGCTGCCTCTTCCAAATAAATCCCAACCCTCAAATTCACCGCAGCAGCTCTCAGTCTTTTCCCATGTTGTAACAGCCCCTGTCGGCTCTCTGAACCCACAGCAACAAACCATCTGCACATTCCACTGTCACCAAACCTTCCCGATCAACAGTCTGGAGACAAATTCCCATTTAACCCATTGGTTTCCATCTCTGTAAAACCCCTTCTCATTTCCCCACTGGCACTGCATCCTCACTCATTACTTCCAGTGAATCCGGTGTTGACCATATTCACTTTCTGTATCAATTTCATTATTTCTAATTGTGTTTCAAACATTTCACTCTGACAAAGCACTGCCCAGGTCAATGAATCAGTTTTCACTTTTTGATGCAGCAACAAAGCTGGAAATTTCAGTCCAGATCCTGTCAAACAGCTGCTTTGTCTCCAGGTCTGATCAGTAATTTCTCTGCTTCCTTTTCTCTTTCTTCCAGTTAACTTGGTGGCGATTGTGATCCTGTCCCGAGGAAAGTGCGGTCTCTCCAAATGTATCACTGTCTACCTGGTGGGAATGGCAGTGTCTGATCTCCTGGTCGTTATCACTGAACCCATATTGATTTATATTGTTGCAATTTATTTCCCAGATTCATTCCTGAACATTACTCCTGTGTGTTCTCTCATTGTCGTTCTGTTTTCTGCAGCCACGTTTATTTCTGTCTGGTTCACAGTCACTTTCACCTTTGATCGATTTGTGACCATTTGTTGTGAGAAGCTGAAAACAAAATATTGCACCGAGAAAACAGCGGCTGTGGTTATAGGAACAGTGAGTGTACTGGGCTGTTTCCAGCCTGTCCCCTGGTACTTTACATATCAACAAGATTACTTTATTGATAATGTTCCTATGGGTTGTGTTTTTAAACCGAGCTTCTTCACTTCCCCGACATGGGAGGCATTTGAATTGTTTGACCTCATTTTAACCCCTTGTGTCCCGGTCTTTCTGATTTTGCTGCTCAATGTTCTGACGGTCAGACGCATTTTATTCTCCAGTAAAGTCCGCAGGGGATTCCGGGGCCACAGCAATGGAGAGAATCACAAAGACGCAGAGATGGAGAATCGGAGAAAATCAATTATTTTACTCTTCAGTATATCCGGCAGTTTTATACTGCTGTGGATGACCCGGGTTGTGTATAAGATTTATAGGCGAATTGCAGATATTCAGGGTTATTCCTCCTACACTGACGCTCTCTTTATCACAGATCACACATCAAAGATGCTGCAGGTTCTCAGTTCCTGCACCAACACGTGTATTTACACTGTGACCCAGACTAAATTCAGAGAGGAGCTGAAGAAGGCGGTGAAATACCCTCTCAATCTCATTGTTAAATTAGTGAAATCATAGACAGAATTAAACACTGGAGCTAACTCTCACTTCATGTTGCATTCACTACACTACAAGCCAGAAAGTAGGTTTTATATTAACAGCACGGAGCCTTGAAATGATTTTAAATCTGATTCCGAAACTATATTTTATTGATAATCTGACCCATTGAGCTGGGACTTGCTCTGCAGACAATTCATGAAATGTTTATCAAACAGATGTCAATAACGTGCTCAGCTAGATCACAATTAAACCTGCCCTGGACCCACAGCAAAATGGAAAAAGTTGCCAATCACAGCCGTTGGCCTGATCAGAATGGGAGATCTGCACATCAATGAAGAGAAAGAGATAGAGACAGATAGACAGACCCGACAGATAGGTGACACTCTAAACCCCCAGAGCCTAATCAGGCCTCAGAACTCACCATCCGCCCCTTTGCCTGACTCTCCCTCTCTCTCTCTCTCTCTCTGTCTCTCTCCTTAGTTGTCACTTTTTGTCTCTTTACTCTCGAACTCCATGCCTGTCACCACTTTATTTCTCTATCCTCCACCATGTCTGTTTGCCTGTCTCCCTCCCTCTCTCTCTCTCTCTCCCTCTCTCACTCTTTCTCTATCTATGTATCTCTGTTCCTTGTCTCTCCACAGCACAGTCTCTCTCTCTCCCCCCCCCCCCCCCCCCCTCTCTCTCATTCGCTTTCTCTCGATCTATGCATCTCTGTTTCCTTGTCTCTCTACAGCACAGTCCATCTCTCTCTGTCTCCACTATTGCTCCTCTTTCCCTCTGTACCTTTCTCCAATGTCTACCCATCTCTACCCTCTCCCTCTTTGTATCTCTGCCCCTCTACCTCTCTTTCCTTACCTGTCCATCTAACTCTGCAACTCTGTCCTACTCTGACCCATTACTTTATTTGTCTGTATCTCTGCCCCTCTGTCTCGCTCCTTTGTTTTTCATCTGTCTCTCTCATGGTCTCAATCTATCTGCAACTCTGTCCCTCTTACTTCTCTCCTCTTCTGTCTGCCCTTTCTCCCTCTCTTTCCCTGTCTCTCTTGTCCATCTTGGTACATCTGTCTTTATCTGCCTATTCAGCTCTTCTACTCTTTCTCTCTCTGTCTATGTTTGTCTCTTTGCCTTGCTCTCTCCATCTGTCCAGCTCTCTCTTTCTCTCTCTTTCTCTCTCTCTTTCTTTCTCTTCACTGCCCCCGACCCGTCTCCGTATCTTTGCAGACCTACCTCTGTCTCCAAGACTTTCTCTCTCCAAGACAGTCTCTCTGCTTGTCTGTCTCTTCATATCTCGTCTCTTTGTTTCTCTCCCTCATTTTCTGCTTGTCTCTCCCTCACCATGTCTCTTCTTCTCTCCATCGTTGTTTCTCCCGACAGATGTATGACTGTCTCACAACCATGGCTGTCAATTTCTCTATCCATAGTGCCTGTCCCTCTGGCTGTGCATCTCTGTCTCTTTCTCTCACCATCACCTCCATGTAATATTTTAGAGTAAAACCCCGGTGAACAGGGAATTGGGAGGAACAGATAGCACAAGATCGAAAACGTTAGGTTATTCGGTGGGGTCAGAGGAAGAGGGAATGCAAAATTTCTAAATTAGCGTTACTGTGCATAGAGATAAATGCATGGAGTATTGTAAATAAGGTTAGTAACCTGCATACACAAACAACGAGGTGAAAATGTAATGTTGTGATGATAAAAGAGAACTGGCTCAATGGGGCAGGACAGTGTACGAAATCATTCTGGATGCACGGTGTTCAGGAACAATAGGGAAGGAAGGATAGTAGCACTGATTAAGGAGAATATTACAGTGCTGGAAAGCAGATGTCCTAGAGGGGCAAGAAACAGACTCTGACAGGTTAGATCTCATAAACAATGGAGGTAACATTAATTTCCTACCGTTAGTCTAAAGGGCATCAACTAGTGGGAAAAATGCAAAGGAACACATTTGCAACGAAATTACTGAGAAGTGCAAGAAGTTTCAAGCAGTTATAATGGGAAATTTAATTATCCTACTATAGACTGGGAGAGCAATAGTGCAAAAGGACAGAAAGGGGAAAGAGGTTCTAGAGGGTGATCAGGAGAAATGTGTACGTCACTATGTTTCCAGTCCAACGAAGAAGGAGGCATTGCTGGATCTGGTTTTGGGGAATGAGGTGGGTCAAGTGGATCGGGTGACAGTCGGGGGACATTTAGGGGATACTGGCCACGGTATGTATCAAACATTTTAGGTTAGCTATGGAAAAGGACAAGGGACAATCCAGAGTAAAAAATAATTAACTGGGGAGGAATGGGTTGAGAGCGGATCTGGACCAAATAAATTGGAATCTCAGATTGGCAGGCAAATGTGTAACTAAACAATGAACTGCCTTTAAAGAAGAGATAGTTTGGTTACAGTCGAGGTGCATTTTCACGAGGGGAAATGTATGTCAAACAGATCGAGAGCTCCCAGATGCCGAAAGAGATGGAGAGTAAGATCCAGCAGACGTCAGGTGGATAATAGAACTGAGAACCAGGCTGAATAGAGAAGTTTCAGAAAGGCAGCACAAAAGCAAATAAGAGAAGTAAAGAAAGAGTATGAGACTGGCAGCTGACTGTTTGTGCACTCAGCTAGGTTTCTGCAGAACTTTACCTTTCCCTTACAAAACGTTCGGCTTCAAAAACACATATCACATCTCAACTGTATTTACTCAGTGTGAACCACCAACAGGATTAAAATATAGCTCAGTGTAAACATTATCCTATCACAACTAATGAAAAGACTCATTTGCAATTGGTTAGTTGAAGCAATTAAATTAGTCAGAAAATCATCGAAAACATGCCATGGAAAGGGGCAATACCGCCCCTACAGTCTGTGCCAGCTCACAAAACTAGCCGCCCATTCAAAGACCACCATCCCGGATCTGGCCCATAGCCTTGCAGGTTACAGCACTTCAGGTACAAGTCCAGGTACCCTTTAAATGAGCTGAGTGTTTCTACCTTCACCATGATCCAGGCAGTGAATTCCAGGCACCCACCACCCTCTGGTGTTTTTCCTCATGTCTCCTCTAATCCTTCTGCCAGTCACATTAAATCTGTGCCCCCGACAACTGGCCTCTTCGCCAGGGGAAACAGGTCCTTTCTGTCCACGCTATCTAGGCCCCTCATAATTTTGTCTGCCTCACTTAAGTCACCCCAAGCCTCCTCTGCTCTAAGGAGAACAATCCTAGCTTATCCAATCGTTCCTCATAGCTGCAGTTTTCAAGCCCTGGCAACATTCTTGTAAATCTCCTCTGTCCTCTCTCCAGAAAAATTATATTCTTCCTGTAACGTAGTGACCAGAACTGTATGCAATACTCCAGCTGTGGCCTAACCAGTGTTTTACACAGTTTCAGCATTATACCCCTGCTTTTGTATTCTATACCTCGGCCATTGAAGGAAAGCATTCTATATGCCTTCTTCATCACTCTATCTACCTGCTCTGCCTCCTGTAGGGACCTGTGGACATGCACTCCAAAGTCTCTCACTTTTTCTATCCCTCTCAATATCCTCCCGTTTATTGTGTATTATCTTGCCTTGTTTGCCCTCCCCAAATGCATTACCTCACACTTCTCCCAATTGAATTCCGTTGGCCACTTTTCCACCCACTCAATCAAACCATTGACATAATTCTGGAGTCTACAGCTATCCTCTTCACTATCAACGCCACGGCCAATTTCTGTGTCACCAACAAAGTTCCCAATCATGCCTCTCGCATTTAAGTCAAAGTTATTAATATATATCACAAACAGCAAGGGACCCAGTCCTAATCCCTGTGGAATGCCACATGGAAACCGCTTTCCATTCGCAAAAACATTCATGTCCTTCCTGCCCTGTCACTGAGCCAATTTTGGATCCAACTCACCACATCCCCGTGAATCCCATGGGCTTTTACTTTCCTGACCAGTTTGCCATGTGGGACCTTGTCAAATGCCTTACTAAACCCCACGTAGACCACATCCACTGCACTAACCTCATCAATCCTTTTTGTTACTTCCTCAGAGAAAATCAATTAAGTTAGTAAGACTGGACATTCCCTGAAGAACTCCATGCTGAGTATGCCTGATTAATCCATGCTTTTCTAAGTGACAGTTTATTCCATTTCCCAGAATTGATTCTAATAATTTTCCCACCACCGATGTCAGACTGGCAATTATTTGATATATCCATTGCACCCTTTTAAAACAAGGTTACAGAGTTTGCTGAACTCCAAACCTCTTCTACCTCACCTGTGTCTAGTGAGGATTTGAAGAATATCCTCAGAGCATCCGGTATTTCCTCCCTGACTTCCTTTAACAGCCTTGGACACAATCCATCCGACTCTGGTGATTTATCCATTTTCAAGGATGTCAGACCCTCTGGTACTTCCTGTCACCTTATGCTTGTCGTAACTTCGCCAATCTATCTTCATAACTGAATTTTATCATCCTAGAACCATTCTGGTGAATGTTTTCTGGACTATCTCCAATTCCCCCACATCTTTCCTGCAATGCCTGCAATCTTCAGATGTGTCTGTGAGGGGATCCTTCCTATCTAACCCCCTCCTGTCTCTTTCCACCTGTAAGAGCCCCAGTCCCATTTAATTGGCCCCTTGAACACCCTGCTCCTCTCTAATTCCCCCTGTGAATACTTCCCACCTGTCTAATTTCCCCCGGGAACACATCCGTCCTGTCTAATTCCCCCAGTGAACACCCTCCTCCTGTCTAATTCCCCCTGTGAATACTTCACTCCTGTAATTTCCCCCGGGAACACACCCTTCCTGTCTACTTCCCCACTATGAGCACACTGTTGGATCCCATCAGTTACAAAGAGAGACGAAGTCCGACTGTAACTTTTAGAAACTTTATTGCAGCATATGGTTGTTACATTGCAAGGATACAAAAGGAACAAAAAGCAAAACAAAAGAACATGCAAAAGAATGAAACAAAAATAAACACGTGCTCACTACAGCAAGCCTTTCTTATAATTATTCAAACAAAACTAGTAATGCACCCCACCACCACCCCCCCACCCCCCCCCACCCCACCCCCACTTGTTTCTGAGGGGTTTGCAGTCTTCTATTATCAGTGCATGATTGGTTCATTGGTCCCAGCATTTTATACTTGCATTTTATTTCACTAGTTTCACATCTCCCCTCCTTGAACTGTTAGGCTGATTATTAAACAATAGGCAACTATAAAGCTATCTGCAGCTGTCCTGTTAGCTTCTGCTTGTTATTTTTTTATAAATTGGCTCCACAACTGCACAGCTGGTTTGTTAGCTGATTAGCTTACTTTTGATCTGTCCCCACAGTCCCCCCACCCCCCCCCCCCCCTTGATTCTTCAAACTTTCTTTAAGAATCATTCTATCAATCCCACCGAGGTGCCTTTAATGTTCTCTACATGTCTAGAAACAACCTTCAACACCCAGATGGGTTGCGCTTAATACGTTGGCCACTTGTGCCACAAGAGGGGACGGTTGGAGCTCTGTAAGGGCATAAATTTGCCAGGGGCTTCAGTTACTTGTTTGCAGCAGCACTTAATAAGCAAAAACGTAAAATACAAAATAATGATTATAACAAAGAAGATCAAACCCTGTACCATTGAGGTCCCTATTGAGCCCACCCACCCGGTCGCCCAACTCCATAAGGTGGGAGTTGGGGGTTGTTTGAGTTTTTCTATCTCCGTGCATTTCCCTGGGCACTCGATTAGTTCCCCAAAGTGGAAAGATTTGGTTAGCCAAAAGTAAGCAGATACTTCAAATGCATGCAAAGAGGTTAATAAAAATTCTGGACATATTGGTAAATGGTAATTGTCCTGATAGCAGGTCGATGTTTAGTCACGATCTCTCATTTGATGTGAGAGGCGTGTATCCAGGCTTTCTACCCTTCCACCTTAACGGCTGCCTGTGTGGTCAGTAGCACCTGGAAAGGTCTCTCCCACTTGGCGCCCAGTGCTTCTTTATGTATTTTCTTCACGTAGACCCAGACTCCCGGGACGATGCCCTCTTCTGGTAGGTCACCCAAGCTGCTGATACCTATGAGGAAGCAAAACTGATAGCATTTGTTAGGTTCTGACAATATTCTAGTAGAGAGTCACTCATCAGCTTTTCACAAATCAGTTGTTCCCGGCAGAGACATGGGTCTCCCTGTTATTATTTCAAATGGACTCACGCCCGTAGTTCTGTTCGGAGTCGCCCTCATTTTGTGTAGGCTTGTCACCGCCCATCCTGCTTTCCGGGTAGCATTGTTAACAAAGGAGGAGCCGTCTGCAAAAAGGATTAAATCTGGATTGTGCAATGCCTCCTCCGCCGCTAAGGTTACTTCCTCTGTCTCTCTCATAGCCTCCACACAGGCATGCTCTTCCCCCTCTGGCTCCCCAGGCAACGGGAGCATATTTGCTGGGTTTACCGGGCTGGCTCGGACTATATGGAGGTTCGGGGCCTCTAGGACCGTTGTCCATCGGGTCCATCTGGCTGCTGTCACTTGGGATACTCTATCCATGGATAGCAATGTGTGGACGGTGTGCGGACACTTGACTGTTAGCTTTTGATCCAATACCAGACCCGCAGTAGCCATCACAGCTTGGCATCTGGCTTCCATGGCCCTTAGGCAACTGCCTCATCCTAGGGCTATGGTGTCCAGTTTTCTTGAATAGCATGTCTCTGTTGGTCCCCATGCTCCTGTGTCAATATGGCGGTCATGTATCCCTCTTTTTCATGTACAAACAGGGTAAATGGTTTCCCATTGTCGGGGATTCCCAGGGCCGGCACCAAACACAAGGCCCTCTTTAAATTCTTGAAGGCCTCCTGTTGGTCTCTCATAAGGGTGACCACTTCCTTCGAGGCCCACTTCCCTTTCAAGATATCATTTAATGGTTGAGCCAGTTGTGTGTAGGAGTTGATCCAATTTCTGTTGAAGTTACACAAACCCAAAAAGGACCTAATCTCCTGGATAGTGGTGGGCTGTTTGGCAACCCAGATGGCTGTGGTCCTGTCCTGGGTAAGTTCCTTCTTTCCTTTTGAAATCTTTTGTCCAGGTACACGACCTCTTCTTGGGCTATTTGTGCTTTGTTGATACTGGCCTTGTGTCCTCTCCGATGAAGGTGGTCCAGCAGGGTACGCAGATCTTGTTCGTGTTGTTCTTCCGTATCAGAGGCTAACAGGATGTCGTCCATGTACTGGATGACCGTGGAGTGCATGGGAGGTAACTCCCTCAAATGGTTTTGTAGGGCCATTTGAAATACTGCAGGGCTGTTGTGGAAACCCTGTGGCAGCCGGGTCCAGGTGTACTGTTGTTGTTGAACAGTAAAGGTGAACCACGGTCGGACCTCGGGTGCCAGTGGCACCGACCAAAATCCATTGGCCATGTCGATAACAGAGAACCATTCATGTTCCGGCCTCAGGGCATTGAATACCATGGAGGGGTCAGCGACCAGAGGAGCCTTTTGATCAACACACTGGTTAGCCCTTCTATAGTCAACAGCAAGCCACCAGGTCCCATTTGGTTTCCTTACTGGTCACACAGGGTTGTTGGAGGTACTGTGTGTCTTAACCAACATGCCTCGCTCCTCTAAATTGTCTAATTACGGGTAAGATTCCTGTAATAGATGTTGGACGAATGGGGTATTGTTTAGTACAGGGCAGAGCGGATCCTGTAAACGTTGCGGCTCCATTTGAAGTAACCCACAATCGTTCTTATCCCGAGCCCATATTGGGTGCACCCTCAGCTCCTCCTTCTTCAGACTTCTGATAGACCATGTTACCTGGCCGCCTTCAAAATGCAACGAGGAGTTAAGTTGAGTAAGAACATCCATACCTAGAAGGGCCTAGTCCACCGGACCTAACCAGACTGGTGTTATCAATTCATGTGGACCAAAACCAATGCATATGGGCTGAGTTTTCCTGATCACAACCCCATGGCCACCAGCCCCGTGGGCGGTCTTAACTTTACCATCCATCCAAGGTGTGGGAGAGAGAGAGATAGAGGGGGAGAGAGAAAGATAGAGGGGAGAGAGTGAGAGATAGAGGGGGAGAGAGAGTTAGAGAGGGGAGAGAGAGATAGAGGGAGAGATAGAGGGGAGAGAGACAGATAGGGGGAGAGAGAGATAGAGAGGGGGAGAGAGGGATTGATGAGGCAAAGGGAGAGAGAAACAGACAGACAGAGAGAGAGCAACAAAGAAAGACAGAGAGAAAGACAGAGAGAGAAACAGAGAGAGAGACAGGGAGAGAGAGAGAGACAGAGAGAGAGGGAGCAGCAGAGAGAGAGGGAGAGAGTCAGACAGACAGAGGGAGAGACAGAGTGTTAGCAAAAGACAATTAGAGAGTCAGAGATGGGGGAGAGAGAGAGAGATGTAGGGGGAGAGAGAGATGGAGGGGGAGAGAGAGATAGAGGGAGAGAGAAACATGAGGAAGAGAGTGGTGAACCTGTGGAATTCTCTACCACAGAAGGCAGTGGAGGCAAAGTCATTAAATTTATTCAAGAAGGTGATAGTTATATTTCTCAATGTCAAAGGGATCAAGGGATATGGGGAGAAAGTGGGAACAGGGTGCAGAATTGGACGATCGGCCATGACCTTTTGTGAATGGCATAGCAGGCCCGAAGGGGTGAATGGCCTACTTCTGCTCCAGTTTTCTATGTTTCTATGAGAGAGGCAGACTGAGAGGGAGCAACAGCAAAAGAGGGAGAGAAAGAGGGAGAAACAGAGACAGAAGGAGAGATGGAGATGGAGAGGGCAGCACAGTCGCACAGCCAGGGCAGCACAGTGGTGCAGTGGTTAGCACTGCCACCTCACAGTTCCAGCGACCTGGGTTCGATTCTGGGTACTGCCGGTGTGGAGTTTGCAAGTTCTCCCTGTGACTGCGTGGGTTTTCGCTGTGTGCTCAGGTTTTCTCCCACAGCCAAAGACTGACAGGTAAATTGGCCATTGTAAATTGCCCCTAGTGTAGGTAGGTGGTAGGGAGTATGGGATTACTGCAGGGCTACTATAAATGGGTGGTTGTTGGTTGGCACAGACCCGGTGGCCCGAAGGGCCTGTTTCAGTGCTGTATCTCCCAAATAAAAAAAGAGGCGACTCTGAAACTCTCTCTCACACACACACACACACACCCACAAACAAGCATGCAGACGCAGAGACACACACACAGACAGAGATGAGCAGGGCGAGGCAGTAAAAATGGCCAACAGAACCTCAGTAACAATCCCCAGTGTCTGTCCTGTCCTGAGAGAGAGACAGGGAGTTTCAGAGAGAGACAGTGGAAGAGGGAGGACGAAACAGCTTGTAGGAGAAACATTACATTTATTTGTGTGCAAAAGATTTTATTAAAAGTTTTTTTTTCCAAAATATACTTTATTCATAAAAATCTGTAAAAATTACATTATTAGTTTCAAACAGCACCAAGTCAAAAAATACGAACAGTGCAAAGGAGGTCCGTTTGCTTCATTACAATCATGAGTTGCCTCACAACCCTTCCATTTCATATTTGTCATGCCAAATACATTTTTACATTTTACAGCAAATTAAAATTTTCCCGATACAGTTTGAGGGGTTTCCCACGGATCCAGCTCCTCAGTTCAGCTTGGTGAGGGGACCTTACACTGTGGTCTTTCCCCATTGAGCCTTTGCTGCGGCTGCCCCAAGCTTTCGTGCATCCCTCAGCACGTAATCCTGGACCTTGGAATGTGCCAGTCTGCAACATTCGGTCGTGGGCAACTCTTTGCGCTGGAAAACCAGCAAGTTTCAGGCAGAGCAAAGGGTGTCTTTCACCGAATTGATAGTCCTCCAGCAGCAGTTGATGTTTGTCTCGGTGTGCTTCCTTGGGAACAGCCCGCAGAGCACAGACTCCTGTGTTACAGAGCTGCTTGGGATGAACCTCGACAAAAACCGTCTCTTCCCCACCACAGCCAACGCGGGGGCATTGTGCGGAGGGGGCGAGACTTCGGGCGTGCAGGAAGGATCGGACAGGGAGGGCTCTACTCACCACCAGCCAAGCTACAACTTGGTGCTTGTTTGAAAGTTCTGGTGATGAGGCATTCTGCCAAATGACTTTGGCGGACTGCTCGGGGAACCATCCGACAGGACCCACCGTCTCCTTTTCCCGTAGGGCCTTGAGGACATTCCGTGCAGACCACTGCCTGTTGGATCGGTGATCAAAGGTGTTTTCCCGCAGAAACTGCTCCACGAAGGATAGGTGGGACGGCACAGTCCAACTGCATGGAGCATTCCGCAGCAATGTGACCAGGCCCATCCTTCGCAACACCGGGGACAGATAGAACCTCAGCACGTAGTGACACTTGGAGTTTGCGGACTGGAGGTTTACACACAGCTTGATGCAGCCGCACACGAAGGTGGTCATCAGGATGAAGGCCATGTTGGGTACATTTTTCCCGCCCTTATTCAGAGGTTTGAACATTGTGTCCCTCCGGATTTTATTAAAAGTTGAAAGGGACTGGACACTGAAAAAGCTGTCAGCACAGAACAACCCTGAGAGTCTTTAGAAGTGACGGAAGGGGAAACACTTTACAATCCACACTGATGTCAGTAAAAATCCCCAAGCACAACCTCAGTAACAATCCCCATTATCTGCCCAGTTCTGTATTGCGGGTTTAGTGTGAGGGTTTTTGGGGGTGTTTGATATTTTCAAACTGCAGAGAAAGAATTAAAGGTTTAAACTTAACTAAGAGATAGCAGAAAGCATTGCTGTCCTGGAATTAACATATCAATGGACTGGAAGAATCAGGAAGGTCCTGTCCTGGGATTAACATATCAATGGACTGGAAGAGTCAGGAAGGTCCTGTCCTGGGATTAACATATCAATGGACTGGAAGAATCAGGAAGGTCCTGTCCTGGAATTAACATATCAATGGACTGGAAGAGTCAGGAAGGTCCTGTCCTGGGATTAACATATCAATGGACAGGTACCCGAGGCAGGAGATTGAGAGACAGCCCAACATGTCAGGGGCTCAAGGGGTGGAGTTTGCAAACAGCTCACTCAGGATATAACTGGATAGGAAGATCCCAGTTCCAATCACAAAACCCACCTTTCACTCTCTCCCCAGAGAGTGTGGGCACATTCCCCAGTCTGGTTCAGTGTGTGTGTCTGTGTATCTGTGGGTGTATCTGTATGTGTGTGTGCTCTCTGTATCTCAATCTGGTTTATTACTGTGATTTGATTGTATTTGAATATTGTTGATTGTCTGTGCATCTGAGAGAGGAAACCCTGGGATCTTGCTGTGCTATTTTGTGTAAAAAATGTCTTCAGTTTGTATTTTAATCCAATTTTTTCTCCAACTTTACCCTGAGGTATTTTCATTCTGAAATCTGCATGGTGAAGTTGAAAAGAGGAAAAGTTTGTGATGAGGAATCCTTGGACAGGAGCTTCCTACAGAGGGGACGGACTGAGGCCTTGTCCACAGGCTGCACCCAAAAGGCCCACGTGAGTTGTGTCTGTTCATTAGCCTGAGGTTTAATTTCCTGGGTTAACCAGTTCCTGTTGGATTGGGGCCCTGGAGTTTTAAACAGGTTGAAAGCCTGGGGATAAAGGAGCAGCCCAGCCTTGCAATTTGACAGACACGTTAACGCCCGGTGCCTGACAAGCAGGCCGCATCCCACTGCCACCTCGCAAGACTAAATCAAACCTCTGAAAGGTGAAGCTGTCTAAAGGCTTGTTATAATTCCTGAATAATGCCATCTGTCTCTCTGAATGAGAGTAATAGGAGGGAGAGAGACGCAGGAGAGTGTGGGAACAATGGAGGGAATGAGAGGGGGAGAGGAGGGGCAGCCGGCTGTTATCACTCTGCTGCTTGTGGGATCTTGCTGTGCACCAATGGCCGACAGCATTTCCAACATTGCAACAGTGACGACCACTTTAAAAATTAACTCATTGCCCGTCAAAAGCTGGGAATTAAGTCACAAATGTGATAATTTCTAAAGGCTTGTTATAATTCTCGAATAACCTGTGTGCTTTGGACAATGTTCTGAAGCTTTACTGTTAAATAAGATGATTGGAGTCCATTTCAATTCATTTTACTGAAGTTCTGAGTTTCCATTTCTCTCTCCAGCTTTCTTTCCCTCTGTCTCTCTATTTAAACCTTTAATAGTTAAAAACATACCACACACAGCAATGTGATTTGTTGTTATTTGAAATGGTGAGACAGAATCAGCCACTTGTTCCCAGTTTCAAGAGGGAGTTTCACCGTTTCCGGGGACTGAAATTTGGCTATTGTAACATTGCTGCTTGTGGGATCTTGCTGTGCATCTAGTGCCCTGCAGCATTTCCTACATAACAACAACGAGGACACTTTAAAATTCATCTTCCTGAGGGTCTGAGTGTGGATTTATCGGTGTTTTCTCTCCATCTTCCTCTGCTTTTCTCTCCCCCCACACTCTCTCTATTTTAACCATTAATCAATAGGAGCCACAATGTGACGTGTGTTTATTTTAAACGGTGACATAAACACTTCAGAGGACGTTTCAATCCAGATTTAATCCCAGATCGAGAGAAAAAGAAACAGATGTGGATGGGGTGCAGGGTGGAGGGAGCAGGAGAAAGACAGGGAGAGGGGTGTTTGAGATTCTCAAACTGCAGGAATGTTCCTCTCTCTGGGATCTCTAAACTTACATCACTAAAAACAGATTACCTGCATATTGTCATATTGCTGCCTCTGGGATCTTGCTGTGCACAGATTGCCTGCAGGTTTCCTGCATTGAAACATTGAGGACCACTTTCAAAATTAATTCATTGAGTGTCAAACTGCTCCTGAGGGCCAATAATTACAAAAGCTGAACGTGAAGCTGTGTAAAGGTTTGTTATAAGTTTAAAGATGGAGTTTAGCATTTTCTGAGGACTGTGATGGGATATCTGGCTAATATCACATTGTGGGATCCTGCTGTGCATACATTCCCTGCATCAGTTCCTACATTACAACACTGAGGCAGAAACAGATGGAGAGAAAAAGAGGGAGAGTGAGAAACAGCTGGAGGTGGCAGGTTAAACGCAGAGAGAGAGAGAGACAGGCGGAATGTGGGTGAGGGAGGGAAGGCAAAGAAAGATCGAGAAATACAGAGAGAGAGAGAGAGGAATCCACAATCAAAACCTTGCTAAACTGAATGTTGAAGTGTCACCATTGCTGGGATCTTGCTGTGCACAGCTTGCCTGCAGAATTTTAGAAGTGAATTCATTGTGTGTAAAGCTCTCCCGATGGCCTGGAATTAAAGTCCTGAGCTTGAAGCCGGTATAATTCCCGAATAATGCTGGTGTTTTGGGCAGTGCCGTGAATTTGAGGGTGAAATGAAATGTTCAGCAGCCATTTGAATTGTAAATGATGTTCTGAGAGTGGATTTCTCTGTCTCTCTCTCTCTCTCTCTCTGAATGAGAGTAAGAGGAGGGAGAGAGACGCAGGAGAATGAGGGAAACATGGAGGGAATGAGGGCGAGAGGAGGGTCAGCCGGCTGTTATCACACTGCTGCTTGTGGGATCTTGCTGTGCACCAATGGCCAACAGGATTTCCAACATTGCAACAGTGAAGACCACTTTAAAAATTAATTCATTGAGTGTCAAATGCTTCTGTGAATCAGCCGTTACATGGCTGAAATGAGAAGGTTTGTAAAGGCTTGTTCTCAATCCCGAATATTGCTGGTGTTTTAGGCTGTGGGCTGAATTTGACAGTGAAATGAAACACCTGGGGGCCATTTGAATTCAGATTTTCAGGGATGGGAATGTGGATTTCTCTCTCTATCCTTCTACGGGAGAGGGGATGGGGGTCTCCAGTGTTTGTGTGTTTTTACAGTGAGGCAGAAACAGATGTAGAGACACACAGAGAAATAGAGAGAGACAGAGAGAGAGAGAGACAGCAGGAAATGACAGGGTAAACACATCCACACTTCCCAGTCTCTGGCTCTGTGTCGGGGGATGTGTTTGTAAGTAACTGAGAGATTGTTTTATGTCAGTGAGTGAGAGAAAGAGCCCTGGGCTCTCGCTGTGTTTTATTTCTGTTCAAAAATGCTTTGCTATGTTTGAATCAATTTTATTTCTCTTATTCCCAAGGAGAATCTTTTCGGAAGCTGCAGCTGTGATGATGCAGAGGGAGAATCTTTTGGCCACGTGGAATTGTCAGACAAGAGCTTTAACCAGAGAGGAAAAATAATAATAAATAGATATGTGTCATTGTCAAATTCATTTCTAGATTCAGAAAAGAAGACTGTGTTTTCGGGGCTGATAGAAAAACAAAGTGCTGGAAATGTTCAGTATTTCCAGCACGGTTTTTATTTCAGATTTCCAGCATCCGCAGGATTTTGATTTTGTGTTTTCGGGGCTCTGTGGATTTTTTTACCACAAGGGAGGGGGCTGGATGGTGCTCCGAAGGAAATAGTTTGGGAATCGCTGCTCCACAACAGTCAATGTAATCCCATAGATTTCCCTCTCTCCAGCTCTTGCTGCAACTTGTTCCCTGCACCTTCCTCCTTGTTCCTAGCACTGTTTCTTCACATCTTTAAATCCCTATCTCTGTATCTCTCAACATCCTTTCTATCTCTGCCCCTCTCTAGAATGTCACAAGTTTCCATTGTCAATCTCTTTCTGCGACTCTCTGCATCTTTATCTGTCTCTCTCTTACTCCATTTCTTCTCTCACTCACTTCCAAATCTCTGAATCTTTCCATCTCTGCTCCTCCTTTCCTGCAAGATTATCTCTGCATTTAGCCCCTCTGTCCCGGGACACCCCTCTCTATTCTGTAAACACATCTTACTTTGTATCTCTGCCCCTCCACGTCTTTCTGTCTCTGCATCTCTCTATTTGTCTGCGATCTTTCTCAATATCTACATCGCTGCTGCATTCGCTCTCTGCACCTCCAGCTCTGTCTCTCTGTATGTCTCCATTTCTCTCTCTCTCTCTCTCTCTCTGCCCTTCTCGGTATTTCTGACCCTCTGTTCTCAGTTTCTCTCTCACTGGTTTCGGGCTCACTCCCTGCATCTCATTCTCCATCTCCCTTTCCATTTATTTCTCTCTCTCTCTGTTCTGTCCTAATCCCGGGATCTGTTTTCTGTGTCTCTCCCTCTGTCTGGGGGTGGATTTGAACCCGCTGCCTTGGTGTTGTACAGGGTGATTGTGAACCGGGATCCTGCTTTCCATCTCTGTCCAGCTCAGCTCCCATTGAGGTAAAAACAGGGGAGAGATGCTGAACGGGCAGCCGATTCACAAGCACCCTCCTCCCGTCCACCCTGGTTTGCACCATTGGCACCAAGTCCATGTCCAGCCCAGTGTTTCTTTGCCTCTCTGTATCTGCTCCATGACTGTCTCTGCCTGTCTCCTTGTGGTTCAATGGGGGAAGGGACACAGATCAGCCATGATCTAACATTGGTGGGACAGGTTCAAAGGGCTGAATGGCCTCCTCCCATCCCTGTGCCAGTTAGCGAGTGGGGGGGGGGGGGTATTTAGATGGGGTTCTGTTCCCGGGGGGGAGGGGGGTATTTAGATGGGGTTCTGTTCCCGGGGGGAGGGGGGTATTTAGATGGGGTTCTGTTCCCGGGGGGGTATTTAGATGGGAGTCTGTTCCCGGGGGGGGGGGGGGATATTTAGATGGGGTTCTGTTCCCGGGGTGGGGGGTATTTAGATGGGAGTCTGTTCCCGGGGGGGGGTATTTAGATGGGGTTCTGTTCCCGGGGGGAGGGGGGTATTTAGATGGGGTTCTGTTCCCGGGGGGAGGGGGGTATTTAGATGGGGTTCTGTTCCCGGGGTGGGGGGTATTTAGATGGGGTTCTGTTCCTGGGGGAGGGGGGTATTTAGATGGGAGTCTGTTCCCGGGGTGGGGGGTATTTAGATGGGAGTCTGTTCCCGGGGTGGGGGGTATTTAGATGGGAGTCTCTTCCGGGGGGGAGGGGGGTATTTAGATGGGAGTCTGTTCCGGGGGGAGGGGGGTATTTAGATGGGAGTCTGTTCCCGGGGTGGGGGGTATTTAGATGGGAGTCTGTTCCCGGGGTGGGGGGTATTTAGTTTAGAGATACAGCACTGAAACAGGCCCTTCGGCCCACCGAGTCTCTGCCGACCATCAACCACCCATCCATACTAATCCTACACTAATCCCATATTCCTACCACATCCCCACCTGTCCCTATATTTCCCTACCACCTACCTATACTAGGGGCAATTTATAATGGCCAATTTACCTATCAACCTGCAAGTCTTTGGCATGTGGGAGGAAACGGAGCACCCGGAGGAAACCCACGCAGACACAGGGAGAACTTGCAAACTCCACACAGGCAGTACCCGGAATCGAACCCGGGTCCCTGGAGCTGTGAGGCTGCAGTGCTAACCACTGTGCCACTGTGGGAGTCTGTTCCCGGGGTGGGGGGTATTTAGATGGGGGTCTCTTCCCGGGGGGAGGGGGGTATTTAGATGGGAGTCTGTTCCCGGGGAGTGTTTCGATGGGAATCTGTTCCGGGGGGGGGGGGGGGGAGGTATTTAAATGGGGGTCTGTTCAGGGGTGGGGGGGGGTGTTATTTGGATGGGGTTCTGTTCCCGGGGGGAGGTATTTAGATTGGGTTCTGTTCCCGGGGGAGGTATTTAGATTGGGTTCTGTTCCGGGGGGGGGGGGGAGGTATTTAGATGGGGGGTCAGTTAACAGGGGATATTAGATAGGGATCTGTCGATGAGGATTATTTAGATGGGGGTGTCTGTTCACGGGGGGGATGTTTTCCGGGGGGCAATATTGCAGGGGGTGAAAATTGCGGTGGGGGGAATTTGCGGGTGGAAAATTTTACGGGGGAAACAAATTTGCGGGAGGGGGGGAAATTGCGGGGTGGGGGGGGGGGAATTTGCGAGATTGAGACAGAGAGATAGCCAAAGAGAGACAGAAAGACACACAATCACTCAGAGAGAAACAGAGAGAGAAACACAGAGAAAGGGAGAGAAACACAGTGAGGGAGATTGAGAGAGAGAGAGAGAAACAGAGAGAGAGAAAGAGAGATTGAGGGAGAGAGAGAAACAGAGAGAGAGAGAGAGAAACAGAGAGAGAGAGAGAGAGATTGAGGGAGAGATGCCCAGAGAAAGCCAGTGAGACAGAAGGACACACAATCACTCAGAGAGAAAGAGAGAGAGAGAGAAACACAAAGGGAGGGAGAGAGAGAGAGAGAGAGAAACAGAGAGAGAGAGAGAGGGAGGGAGAAACACAGAGAGAGGAAGACAGAAACACAGAAAGAGGGAGAGAGAGAGAAACACAGAAAGAGGGAGAGAGAGAAACACAGAGAGGGAGAGAGAGAAACACAGAAAGAGGGAGAGAGAGAAACACAGAGAGGGATAGAGAGATTGAGGGAGAGAGAGATTGAGGGAGAGAGATTGAGGGAGGGAGAGATTGAGGGAGAGATTGAGAGATAGAATCAGAGGGATAGATTCAGAGGGATAGATTGTGAGTGATAGTTTGAGTCAGAAGGAGGGAGAAAGGTAGAGAGAGACAATAAAGATGTGATACTCACCATCCCACACGGCCTGCACTCCATCATTGGACTCTAACACCTTTCCTCCATCAGCTAGTCCATGGGGAAAAGATCCTGGAGAGGGAGATTGGGGAGAGAATTGGAGAAAAGGGTCAGGACTGGGACAGAGAGAGGGGGATTCAGACTGGACTCTCTCTCTCTCACACACACACACACACACACACACACACTGTGATCAGCTTGTAATTCACCGAGACACAGAGACTGAGACACAGAAACTCACCTTCACAAACCAGCCGCATGGTAAGAAAGAATGGAGGCTGATCTTCTCCTAATATATAACAGAACCTGTCACTCAAAACAGCCAGTCCACCCAAAATACAGCTCATCCAACCAGATCTCAGCTTCCTCCATCTGGACACTGCCTCCCAGGTATGGGACAGTCCAAGGTGAGTCTCTGTGTAAACAGGGAATGGGGGAGAGAGGGATATTCCAGCCATATCCCAAATGGACCATTCCAGACAGAAACCTGTCTGTCTGTCTGTCTCTCTCCCTCCCCCAAAAACCTCATTAACAATCAGAAAAGCTGCTGTCATTTAAAACCTGGAGGGGCCGGTTTGGATAATGACCATTGAAGACTAATTGTGTTAAATGTCTTTCACTATTCACCTCCAGTTAACAGAACGTTCATAAAATGACTGAAAATGTCTCATTGCAGTTACCTTGAAATTCTGGCAAAGAGTTTTTGCTGGAGAGACTGGTTTGACTGTAATATAAACAGGCAGTTTTTATTCGGTTTTTCAATTCCACTGTGTGACAAAGACTGAAACTAGAGCCAGGTTCATGATGCAGCCAAGAGAACATTTACAGCCAGTGACATTTCACACAACAATTCTCACCCATATTTACCGTTATATTTGTCAATGATTCTTTGTACTCTATTTGATGCCGCTGTATTTATGTATTAGCCTGTAATTAATCAGAAATAAAACCTCCTTAACATTTACCACTTTGATGTTACAAGGGTTTACAAAGCTGGGAAATGGCCATTTAACACAAATGGTATTAAAGATCTTCCACTTTTCACCTCCAGTTTATATAAAGTTCAGCGATAAAGACCTCCACATTCTGACAGAGTTTTTACTGCTGCAATAAAGTGTCACTTGTTTCCAGGGTGCACACTAACCTATTTCATTAGAACAAACCAAACTGTAACACAATCTGTTGTCTTCATCATCTTGTCAACGTGCATCAGCTCACTCTTAAATCTATCCTTCTCTGAAGTATAGAGTCCTGTCTCTTTCAACATATCTTACAACAAAGATGCTTCAAAGTGGAAATCTGTCTCTTTTGCCTATCTATTATACTTACCCACTAAAGTTGCATTTTAATTACTCCTAGCCAATTTTAATCACTCCAAAATTGTCGGCCATTCCTCGAAACCTCTCACCCTTTCTCTCTCTCACACACACACAGTCTTCCTTAGAGACTGGTAAACCTCCTCTGCACTCTCTCCGAGGCCTTGACATCCTTCCTAAAGTGGGTGCCCAGGATCGAACACAATACTGCAGTTGAGGCCTAACCAGCAGTTGGAATGAGGCAATTGATTTTCATTTCTTATCTTATTTATATTAAAAAATCATCTGCAGTAACAGGCTGCTGATGCTTTTTGCTCTAATGTCAATGATCTTTAAATTCATAGTTTTTTATGCGCTACTGCAAATATGTCCTTCAGTCTGGAGCAGCCCACAGTTGTCTGGTGGACCATTCCAGACAGAAACCTGTCTGTCTGTCTGTCTGTCTGTCTGTCTCTCTCCCTCCCCCAAAAACCTCATTTGTCAATGGAAAGGAATGAGATATAATAAAATAAGGGAGCTCGGTTAGTGGTTACTCTGAGGTGGGAAAGGGTCCAGGTTCCAATTCCAGGATCTGTGCTGACATAGCTCATTGCACAGAGACCAGAAGGATGCAATGACATTCACACACACATGCACACAAACACACAAAAACCTTCAAAGAGATATTTCAGGCCGTCCGATGGGAATGGTGTGGGAATGGGGTAGGGCTGTTCCAGCAAATGTTGGAAATGGTTCATTTCAGGACCCTATCTCTCTCTCCCTCTCCTCCTGCACAACCCCAGCCCACCATCCCCCCACCCCCAAGACCTCATTAACAACTGAATGTAGAAAAACTGCTGCAATGTAAAACCTGGAGTGGCCTGTTTGAAAAATTGCCATTTGATACAAATTGTATTAAATGCCTTTCACTATTCATCTCCAGTTTACAGAAAGTGCAGCAATAACTTGAAATTCTGGCAAAGAGTTTTTGCTGGCGAGGCCTGTTTGCTGCAGTTTGAGGAACAGAATGTTTTTTATCAGGTTTCTCAGTTTCTCTGGGTGACAATCCCTGAAATTACAGCCAAGAAAACGTTTACAACTGGTGACATTTCACAGAACAATTCCGACCCATATTTACACTTGTATCTGTAAACGATTCGTTTCTTGATGTTGTTGTATTTATGCATTAGCCAGTAAGCATTCAAAATAATTTTCTCAACATTTACCACTGTAACATCACAAGGGTTTACAAAGTTGAGAAACAGCCATTTAGCACAAATTTTATGAAAAGTCTCTCACTTTTCACTTCCAGTTTACATAAAGTTCAGCAATAACTACCTCGAGAATGTGGCAATGAGTTTTTGCTGCTGTATTAAAGTGTCACTTGTTTCACTTTCCATCTTGACTGTTTCTATCCACTGCTTTCCTGGGGGATTCAGAGGGATTTTGTCACTTGTTCATCACTGTCCAAATTCAGGAGCTACCAGTTAATCTGCAGCTGCCCTGGTGAAACAAATAGCATTCAAATTCTTTCACTCAGTTTGGATAAACCAGGACAGTTTGTGTCCAGTAGCAGAGAGGGGTCAGGAACCAGAGAGCACAGAATGAAGGTGAATAAAAATGGGAGAGTGATGCGAGGAAATAATCAGGGGAAATAATCCCCAACAAATTGTTCTGGTTTGGAATGCACTGTCTGACAGTTTGGTGAAAGCAGATTTAATATCCATTTTCAATTCCTCTCACTAATAGTAGAGAAGATAAGAGCACAAAAAGGGAAATGAGAGATGGCATAACTTTAGTGATGAAGAATTCAACGTAACTTATTCAGAGAATTTTTATTTGTAAATAAATGTTTGGACTATATTTGATGTTCTTGTTTAATTTCTGCATTAGGGTGTGCTCACTCAAAATATTTTTTCAACAGAAACCAGGTTAACGTTACAAGCTTTTACATAGTTGGAAAATTACCATTGAACACAAGTTGAATCTAATGTTGACAGCATCTGACCTATTCTGGTGGGATTTGCTCTGCCCCGCTCACCATCTCCATCTGCTGGTGTTCCTGTCTCACTGCAGTTACAGCCCCCTCTCACCATCTCCATCTGCTGGTGTCCCTCTCTCACGGCAGTTACTGCCCCCTCTCACCATCTCCTTCTGCTGGTAACTGTGTCTCACTGCAGTTATCGTCATCTCTGACCCAGGGAGAACCTTTCCTAGTCACCCCCAGATATCTGAGTCCTGGGTGATAGAGAAAAACTGCAGTGAGAAAGGGACATCAGCAGATGAAGATGGCGAAGGGGGAACAGTAACTGCAGTGAGACAGGGGCACCAGCAAATGGAGATGGTGAGAGGGGGACAGTAACTGCAGTGAGACAGGGACACCAGCAGATGGAGATGGTGAGAGGGGGCAGTAACTGCAGTGAGAGAGGGACACCAGCAGATGGAGATGGTGAGAGGGGGCAGTAACTGCAGTGAGAGAGGGACACCAGCAGATGGAGATGGTGAGAGGGAGCAGTAACTGCAGTGAGAGAGGAACACCAGCAGATGGAGATGGTGAGAGGGGGCAGTAACTGCAGTGAGAGAGGGACACCAGTAGATGGAGATGGTGAGAGGGGGCAGTAACTGCAGTGAGAGAGGGGCACCAGCAGATGGAGATGGTGAGAGGGAGCAGTAACTGCAGTGAGAGAGGGACACCAGCAGATGGAGATGGTGAGAGGGGGCAGTAACTGCAGTGAGAGAGGGACACCAGTAGATGGAGATGGTGAGAGGGGGCAGTAACTGCAGTGAGAGAGGGACACCAGCAGATGGAGATGGTGAGAGGGAGCAGTAACTGCAGTGAGAGAGGGACACCAGCAGATGGAGATGGTGAGAGGCCTGAGGAGCCTTGGTGCGTTGTCGCAGTCTTCTTCTTTGGCCTCCTTGTCTCGAAAGACAATGGGTAAGCGCCTGGAGGTGGTCAGTGGTTTGTGGAGCAGCGCCTGGAGTGGCTATAAAGGCCAATTCTAGAGTGACAGGCTCTTCCATAGGTGCTGCAGAAAAAATTGGTTGTCAGGGCTGTTACACAGTTGGCTCTCCCCTTGCGCCTCTGTCTTTTTTCCTGCCAACTGTTAAGTCTCTTTGACTCACCACACTTTAGCCCCGCCTTTATGGCTGCCCGCCAGCTCTGGCGAATGCTGGCAACTGACTCCCACGACTTGTGATCAATGTCACAGGATTTCATGTCGCATTTGCAGACGTCTTTATAGCGGAGACATGGACGGCCGGTGGGTCTGATACCAGTGGCGAGCTCGCTGTGCAATGTGTCTTTGGGGATCCTGCCATCTTCCATGCGGCTCACATGGCCAAGCCATCTCAAGCGCCGCTGACTCAGTAGTGTGTATAAGCTGGGGATGTTGGCCGCTTCAAGGACTTCTGTGTTGGAGATATAGTCCTGCCACCTGATGCCAAGTATTCTCCGAAGGCAGCGAAGATGGAATGAATTGAGACGTCGCTCTTGGCTGACATAAGTTGTCCAGGCCTCGCTGCCGTAGAGCAAGGTACTGAGGACACAGGCCTGATACACTCGGACTTTTGTGTTCCGTGTCAGTGCGCCATTTTCCCACACTCTCTTGGCCAGTCTGGACATAGCAGTGGAAGCCTTTCCCATGCGCTTGTTGATTTCTGCATCTAGAGACAGGTTACTGGTGATAGTTGAGCCTAGGCAGGTGAACTCTTGAACCACTTCCAGAGCGTGGTCGCCAATATTGATGGATGGAGCATTTCTGACGTCCTGTCGCATGATGTTCATTTTCTTGAGGCTGATGGTTAGGCCAAATTCATTGCAGGCAGCCGCAATCCTGTCGATGAGTCTCTGCAGACACTCTTCTGTGTGAGATGTTAAAGCAGCATCGTCAGCAAAGAGGAGTTCCCTGATGAGGACTTTCGGTACTTTGGTCTTCGCTCTTAGGCGGAAAGTACGGAGGTATGGAAAATCCTCATCAGGGAACTCCTCTTTGTTGTTGCAGTGCATCTTGCCTTAATATATGTCCAGTCTGCGTGTGTTGCATCTGCATATCTTCATTCTATAAGTGTTCAGTCTTTAGGCCCTCACTGTTCGTGCCAAGTCCATGTGCTTCCAGTCCGTGTGTGTCTACACTGTGGGAGTCCACCCTGTGTCTGTCCTGTCTGTTTGTGTCAAGTCTGTGTGAGACCAGTTTGCATGTCCAGTCTTTGTGCGTACAATCTGTGTGCGTTCAGACTATGTTTAGACAGTCTTTGTGTGGCCAATCTTTGTCAGTTCTGTCTGTGTCTTTCCTGTCTCTTTGCTCCCAGTTTCTATGTGCATCCAGTCTGTGTGTGTCCTGTCCGGTATTTAGTCTCAGTGTATCCATTCTAGGTGTGTCTATCTATGGATTTCCAGTCTCTGTCTATCCTGTCTGTTAATTTGGTTTTGTTTGCCAAGTCTGTGGGTGTGAAATTCAACCTCGGACCCCCAGTCCATTCACATCGAGGTGCATAAGACAGAATATTGTCCTGGGAACCTCATCAGCATGATATTTGATGAAGAGACTGTGTCCCAGTGCTGGTCTTTTATACCCTGACAAACTGGTCTGTAAACAGTAGGTGGCGCCAGCAGCATGTCTTCCCAATAACATGGTTCACACTGCCTGCTTTTTACATTAAAGGTAACTTCCTCTTAAAGTGAAGATGTAGAAAACATTGCTGCACTTGAAATACTGAATACAATGGACACCAGGGCACACGGGATAATCTACACTGTCCAGTCTCTGTGTATCCCACATCTATCTGCATCGTCTGTATCTGGCCTGTCTGTTTGTTTCCTGTCTGTACCTGTCCAGTCAGTGTGTGTCCTGTTAGTGTGTGTTTGGTCGGTGTGAGCAGCATCTCTGTATGTCAATTATGTGTTTGTGCTGTCAGCAAATGTTCCATAAGTGTGTATCCCTTCTGTGTGTTCTCAGTCTGTGTGTGTTCTGTCTGTGCATGTTCTGTCTGTGTGTGTCAAGTCTGTACGTGTCCACTTTTTGTGCTTCTGGTCTTCCTTTATGTTCAGTCTGTGTGTGTACTGTCTGTGTGTTCTGTTTGTGTGTTCAGTCTTTGTGTTTCCAGTCTGAACATGTCTGTTCTAAGTGTGTTCAGTCTTTGTGTATCATGTATCTCTGTATGTTCAGTCTGTCTTTGTCCAGTCTGTTTGTATCCCGTGTGTGTATCCAGTCCTTGTGTGTTCAGTCATTTGTTGTTCAGTCTGCCAATGATCAGTCTGTCTTTTTCCAGTCTCTTTGCGTTCAGTCTGTGTTTTCCCAGTCTGTGTATGTTCAGTCCATGTGTATCCAATCCGTGGGTTTCCAGACTGTTTGTGTCGATGCTGTGCGTGTAGTGTCTGTGTGTGTAATGTCTGTGTGTGTCAAGTCCGTGTGTGTAAAGACTGTGTGTTCTTTATTTCTTTTCCAGTCTGTGTGTGTTGAGGCCGTGTGTGTACATTCTGTGTGAGTCCAGTATTTGTGTGTCATGTCTGTATATTTCCAGTCTGTACTAGACTGGTCTGAGAGTGTCCAGTCTGTGAGTGCTCTGTCTGTGTGTGTCCAGTCTGTGTGAGTCTATTCTGTGTGTGTTTGTCCAGTATGTTTTTGACGAGTCTGAGTGTGTCCACTCTATGAGTGTACTGTATGTGTGTTTCTTGTTTGTGTCTGTCCAACCTGATAGTGTCAATTTTGTGAGTCCATTCTGGGTGTGGTCCAGTTTGTGTGTTCTCAGTCTGTGCCTGTGCAGTCTATATGTGTCCAGCCTGTTTGTGCCCTACATATGTGTGTACAGTTTATTTGTATCCAATCTGTTAGTGCCCATTTTGCGTGTGTCCAGTTTGTGTGTTCAATCTATGCGTGTCTAGTTGCCCTCTGTTCAGTTTGTCTGTTTCCAGTCTTTGTATTTCCAGTCTTTGTGTTTTCAGACTGTTTGCGCCCAGTCTGTGTGTGCGTAGTCACTCTGTGTCCAGCCTGGTTGTGTCCAGTCTGTGTGTATCACGTCATTACGTTTGTCCTGTTAAGTGTTCCCTGTCAGCATGTGTATATGTTGTCTTTATGTGCAGGCAATTTTTGTCTGTACAACCATTATGTGTGTCTCCAACCTTTCTTAATGTTCAGTCTGTGTGTGTCTAGTCTGTGTGCATCCAGTCTTTGTGTGCTTTCAAACTGTGTGTTCGCTCTGTCTGTATCAAGTGTGTCTGGTCAGTTTGTGCGTGTGTCCACTCTGTGTGTTTCCAGTCTGTGTGTATGTCCAGTCTCTGTGTGTTCAGTTTGTGTGTGTTCAGTCGATGTTTGTACAGTCGGTGTGTGTCCATTCTGTGTGTGTTCTGTCTGTGTCTGTTTCCAGTCTCTTTGTTTACCGTCTATATGTGCATCTGGTCTTCCCATATCCAGTTTACATGCGCCCAGCCGATGTGTGTCCAGTCTACATGTGTCCATGTTTGGATTTTCATTCTCTGTGGAAACTGACTGTTAGATTGACCTGCATTTGCTAATTTTGTTGACGCAATTTTCAACCTCAGAACTGCACGCACATTTAGATCGAAGTACACAAGAGAGAAAATTGTCCAGGTAACCTCATCTGTATGATTTGAGGACAGGAACCTGTTCTGCAGTGCTGATCTGCTTCTCAATGCTGCCAGCCTGGTCTGTAAACAGTAGGTGTCACCTGCAGCATTGCTTGTCAATCACGTGGGATAGACTGCCTGCTTTTTACGTGGTACACACCGCTGCCACTGTGCGTCGGTGGTGGAGGGAGTGAATGTTTGTAGATGGGGTGCCAATCAAGCGGGCTGCTTTGTCCTGGATGGTGTCAAGCTTCTTGAGTGTTGTTGGAGCTGCACCCATCCAGGCAAGTGGAGAGTATTCCATCACACTCCTGACTTGTACCTTGTAGATGGTGGACAGGCTTTGGGGAGTCAGGAGGTGAGTTACTCACTGCACAATTCCTAGCCTCTGACCTGCTCTTGTAACCACGGTATTTATATGGCTACTCCAGTTCAGTTTCTGGTCAATGGTAGCCCCTAGGATGTTGATAGTGGGGGATTCAGCGATGGTAATGCCATTGAATGTCAAAGGGAGATGGTTAGATTCTCTCTTGTTGAAGATGGTCATTGCCTGGCACTTGTGTGGCGTGAATGTAACTTGCCACCTATCAGCCCAAGCCTGGATATTGTCCAGGTCTTGCTGCATTTCTACACGGATTGCTTCAGAGTCTGAGGAATCACGAATCACAGAATCACAGAATAATACAGTGCAGAAGAGGCTCTTCGGCCCATCGAGTCTGCACTGATGCATTAAAACACCTGACCTGTCTACCTAATCCATTTGCCAGCACTTGGCCCATAGCCTTCAATGTTATGACGTGCCAAGTGCACATCCAGGTACTTTTTAAAGGATGTGAGGCAACCCGCCTCTACCACCCTCCCAGGCAGGGCATTCCAGACCATCGTCACCCTCTGGGTAAAAAAGTTCTTCCTCAAATCCCCCTTAAACCTCCCACCCCTCACCTTGATGGTGCTGAACATTGTGCAATCATCAGCGAACATCCCCACTTCTGACCTTATGATTGAAGGAAGGTCATTGATGAAGCAGCTGAAGATGGTTGGGCCTCGGACACTACCCTGAGGAACTCCTGCAGTGATGTCCTGGAGCTCAGATGATTGACCTCCAACAACCACAACCATTTTCCTTTGCACTAGGTATGACTCCAGCCAGCAGAGAGTTTTCCCCCTGATTCCCATTGACCTCAGTTTTGCTCGGGCTCCTTGATGCCATACTTGGTCAAATGCTGCCTTGATGTCAAGGGCAGTCACTCTCACCTCACCTCTTGAGTTCAGCTCTTTTGTCCATGTTTGAACCAAGGCTGTAATGAGGTCAGGAGCTGAGTGGCCCTGGCGGAACCCAAACTGAGGGTCACTGATAAGGTTGTTGTTAAGCAAGTGCCGTTTGATGGCACTGTTGATGACACCTTCCATCACTTTACTGATGATTGAGAGTAGGCTGATGGGGCGGTAATTGGTCGGGTTGGATTTGTCCTGCTTTTTGTGTACAGGACATACCTGGGCAATTTTCCACATTGCAGGGTAGATGCCAGTGTTGTAGTTGTACTGGAACAGCTTGGCTAGGGGTGCGGCAAGTTCTGGAGCACAGGTCTTCAGTACTATTGCTGGAATATTGTCAGGGCCCATAGCCTTTGCAGTATCCAGTGCCTTCAGTCGTTTCTTGATATCACGCGGAGTGAATCGAATTGGCTGAAGTTTGGCATCTGTGATGCTGGGGACTTCAGGAGGAGGCCGAGATGGATCATCAACTCGGCACTTCTGGCTGAAGATTGTTGCAAATGCTTCAGCCTTATCTTTCACACTGATGTGCTGGGCTCCCCCATCATTGAGGATGGGGATATTTGTGGAGCCACCTCCTCCAGTTAGTTGTTTAATTGTCCACCACCATTCACGGCTGGATGTGGCAGGACTGCAGAGCTTAGATCTGATCCGTTAGTTATGGGATCGCTTAGCTCTGTCTATCACATGCTGCTTACGCAGTTTGGCATGCAAGTAGTCCTGGGTTGTAGCTTCACCAGGTTGACACCTCATTTTGAGGTATGCCTGGTGCTGCTCCTGGCATGCCCTCCTGCACTCTTTATTGAACCAGGGTTGGTCTCCTGACTTGATGGTAATGGTAGAGTGGGGGATATGCCGGGCCATGAGGTTACAGATTGTGGTTGAGTACAATTCTGCTGCTGCTGATGGCCCACAGCGCCTCATGGATGCCCAGTTTTGCATTGCTAGATCTGTTCGAAATCTATCCCATTTAGCACGGTGATAGTGACACACAACACGATGGAGGGTATTGTCAATGTGAAGGCGGGACTTCATCTCCACAAGGACTGTGCGGTGGTCACTCCTATCAATACTGTCATGGACAGATGCATCTGCGGCAGGCAGATTGGTGAGGAAGAGGTCGAGTATGTTGTTCCCTTGTGTTGGTTCCCTCACTACCTGCCGCAGACCCAGTCCAGCAGTTATGTCCTTTAGGACTCGGCCAGCTCGGTCAGCAGTGGTGCTACCGAGCCACTCTTGGTGATGGACATTGAAGTCCCCCACCCAGAGTACATTTTGTGCCCTCGCCACCCTCAGTGCTTCCTCCAAGTGGTGTTCAACATGGAGGAGTACTGACTCATCAGCTGAGGGAGGGCGGTAGGTGGTAATCAGTAGGAGGTTACCTTGCCCATGTTTGACCTGATGCCATGAGACTTCATGGGGTCCGGAGTTGATGTTGAGGACTCCCAGGGCAACTCCCTCCCTACTGTATACCACTGTGCCACCACCTCTGCTGGGTCTGTCCTGCCAGTGGGACAGGACATACCCGGGGATGGTGATGACAGTGTCTGGGACATTGTCTGTAAGGTATGATTCCGTGAGTATGACTATGTCAGGCTGTTGCTTGACTAGTCTGTGGGACAGCTCTCCCAACTTTGGCACAAGCCCCCAGATATTAGTAAGGAGGACTTTGCAGGGTCGACAGGGCTGGGTTTGCCGTTGTTGTTTCCGGTGTCTAGGTCGATGCCGGGTGGTCCGTCCGGTTTCATTCCTTTTTATTGACTTTGTAGCGGTTAGATACAACTGAGTAGCTTGCTGGGCCATTTCAGAGGGCATGTAAGAGTTAACCACATTGCTGTGGGTCTGGAGTCACATGTAGGCCAGACCAGGTAAGGACAGCAGATTTCCTTCCCTAAAGGACATTAGTGAACCAGATGGGTTTTTACAACAATCGACAATGGTTTCATGGCCATCATTAGACTGGCTTTAAATTCCAGATTTATTAATTGAATTCAAATTCCACCTTCTGCTGTGGTGGGATTCGAACCCATGTCCCCAGAGCAATACCTGGGTCTCTGGGTTACTAGACCCGTGACAATACAGTCTCCACTGCCTCCCCATTCTGTGTGTGTCCTGTCTGTGTCTGTTTCCAGTCTCTTTGTCTACATTCTGTGTATGCGTCCAGTCTGCGCATGTCCGGTCGACGTCTGTTCAGTCTATTTGTGTCCAGTCTGTGTGTGTCCAGTCTGTGTGTGTCCAGTCTGTGTGTGTCCAGTCTGTCTGTGTCCAGTCTGTGTGTGTCCATGTTTGGATTTCCGTTCTCTGTGGAAACTGACTGTTAGATTGACCTGCATTTGCTAATTTTGTAGATGCAATTTTCAACCTCAGAACCGCACGCCCATTTAGATCGAAGTGTACAAGACAGAAAATTGTCCAGGTAACCTCATCTGTATGATTTGAGGACAGGAACCTGTTCTGCAGTGCTGATCTGCTTCTCAATGCTGCCAGCCTGGTCTGTAAACAGTGGGTGTCACCTGCAGTATTACTTGTCAATCACGTGGTATAGACTGCCTGCTTTTTATTTAAAGGCAGGTTGGTTCTTAAAGTGGATGTAGAATGCTTGCTGCACTAGAATTTCTAGATACAGTGTCACCAAGGCACACGGAATGATATAGACTGAGAGATGAATGGTTTTCCCAGTTTGTGTGTGCCCAGTCTGTGAATGTCCAATGTAATAAAAACAAAATACTATGTATACTGGTAAACTGAAATAAAAACAGAAAGTGCTGGAAATACTCAGCAGGTCTGGCACTATCTGTGGTGAGAGGATCAGAGTTAACGTTTCAGGTCAATAACCTTTCATCAGAATGATGAATGTCCAATCAGTTGAGGTGACGTTTGTGCCTGGCCCGTGTACGTCCACTCTGTGTGTGTCCAGTCTGTGTGTGTCCAGTCTGTGTGTGTCTTGTCTGTATTTATTCAGTCTATGTATATCCAGTCGACATGTGTATATCTAGGGATTTAAAATCTCTGCCTATCCTGTCTGTTAATTTGTTTTGTTTTTGTTTGCCAAGTCCGTGGGTGTGAAATTCAACCTCTGATCCCAGTCCATTCACATCGAGGTGCATAAGACAGAATATTGTCCTGGTAACCTCATCAGCATGATATTTGATGAAGAGACTGTGCCCCAGTGCTGGTCTTTTATACCCTGACAAACTGGTCTGTAAACAGTAGGTGGCGCCAGCAGCATGTCTTCCCAATAACATGGTTCACACTGCCTGCTTTTTACCTGAAAGGTAACTTCCTCTTAAAGTGAAGATGTAGAAAACATTGCTGCACTTGAAATACTGAATACAATGGACACCAGGGCACACGGGATAATCTACACTGTCCAGTCTCTGTGTATCCCACATCTATCTGCATCGTCTGTGTGTGTCCCGTCTGTATCTGGCCTGTCTGTTTCCTGTCTGTACCTGTCCAGTCAGTGTGTGTCCTGTTAGTGTGTGTTTGGTCGGTGTGAGCAGCATCTCTGTATGTCAATTATGTGTTTGTGCTGTCAGCAAATGTTCCATAAGTGTGTATCCCTTCTGTGTGTTCTCAGTCTGTGTGTGTTCAGTCTGTGTATGTTCTGTCCGTGTGCCGAGTCTGTACGTGTCCACTTTTTGTGCGTCCTGTCTTCCTTTATGTTCAGTCTATGTGCGTACTGTCTGTGTGTTCAGTTTGTGTGTTCAGTCTTCGTGTTTCCAGTCTGAACATGTCTGTTCTAAGTGTGTTCTGTCTATGTGTATCATGTATCTGTGTGTGTTCAGTCTGTCTTTGTCCAGTCTGTTTGTATCCCATGTGTGTATCCAGTCCTTGTGTGTTCAGTCATTTGTTGTTTAGTTTGCCATTGATCAGTCTGTCTTTTTCCAGTCTCTTTGCGTTTAGTCTGTGTGTGTTCAGTCCATGTGTATCCAATCCATGGGTTTCCAGAATGATTATGTGTTCAGTCTGTGTGTGCCCACCCTGTTTGTGTCGAATCTCTGTGGGTGTCCATTTTGTGTGTGTCCAGTCTATGTGTTTCTATTTGTTTATGCCCCTTCATTGTGTTTCCAGTCTGTGTGGGTCCAGTCCATGTGTGTAAAGACTGTTTGTTTTTTATTTCTTTTCCAGTCTGAGTGTGTCCAGTCTGAGTGTGTCCAGTCTGTGTGTGTCCAGACTGAGTGTGTCTAGTCTGTCTGTGTCCATCCAAGCTGACTGTGTCCCATATGTGAGTGTGCTGTATGTGTGTGTCCTGTTTGTTAGTATGCAATCAGTAAGTGTCAGTCTATGTGTGTCCAGTCTCTGTGTGTCCACTCTGTGCATGTCGAGTCTGTGGGTGTCCAGACAGTGTGTGTCCAGTCTGTGTGTGTCCAGTCTATGTGTGTCCTGTCTGTATGTGTCCACTCTGTATGTGTCGAATCTCTATGCATCCACTCTGTGGGTGTCCAGTCTGTGGGCGTTCAGTCTGTGTGTGTTCAGGCTGTGGGTGTTCAGTCTGTGGGTGTTCAGTCTGTGGGTGTCCACTCTGTGTGTGTTCAGGCTGTGGGTGTTCAGTCTGTGGGTGTTCAGTCTGTGTGTGTTCAGGCTGTGGGTGTTCAGTCTGTGGGTGTTCAGTCTGTGGGTGTTCAGTCTGTGGGTGTTCAGTCTATGTGTGTCCAGTCTCTGTGTGTCCACTCTGTGTGTGTCGCATCTCTATGCATCCACTCTGTGCATGTCCAGTCTGTGGGTGTCCAGTCTGTGTGTGTCCAGTCTATGTGTGTCCAGTCTATGTGTGTCCTGTCTGTATGTGTCCACTCTGTATGTGTCGAATCTCTATGCATCCACTCTGTGGGTGTCCAGTCTGTGTGTGTCCACTCTGTATGTGTCGAATCTCTATGCATCCACTCTGTGGGTATCCACTCTGTGGGTGTTCAGTCTGTGGGTGTTCAGTCTATGTGTGTCCAGTCTGTGGGTGTTCAGTCTGTGGGTGTTCAGTCTGTGGGTGTCCACTCTGTGTGTGTTCAGGCTGTGGGTGTTCAGTCTATGTGTGTCCAGTCTGTGGGTGTTCAGTCTGTGGGTGTCCAGTCTGTGGGTGTCCACTCTGTGGGTGTTCAGTCTGTGGGTGTTCAGTCTATGTGTGTCCAGTCTGTGGGTGTTCAGTCTGTGGGTGTTCAGTCTGTGGGTGTCCACTCTGTGTGTGTTCAGGCTGTGGGTGTTCAGTCTATGTGTGTCCAGTCTGTGGGTGTTCAGTCTGTGGGTGTCCAGTCTGTGGGTGTTCAGTCTGTGGGTGTTCAGTCTATGTGTGTCCAGTCTGTGGGTGTCCAGTCTGTGGGCGTTCAGTCTGTGGGTGTCCACTCTGTGTGTGTTCAGGCTGTGGGTGTTCAGTCTATGTGTGTCCAGTCTGTGGGTGTTCAGTCTGTGGGTGTTCAGTCTGTGGGTGTCCAGTCTGTGGGTGTTCAGTCTATGTGTGTCCAGTCTGTGGGTGTTCAGTCTGTGGGTGTTCAGTCTATGTGTGTCCAGTCTGTGGGTGTTCAGTCTGTGGGTGTTCAGTCTATGTGTGTCCAGTCTGTGGGTGTCCAGTCTGTGGGTGTTCAGTCTATGTGTGTCCAGTCTGTGGGTGTCCAGTCTGTGGGTGTTCAGTCTATGTGTGTCCAGTCTGTGGGTGTCCAGTCTGTGGGCGTTCAGTCTACGTGTGTCCAGTCTGTGGGTGTCCAGTCTGTGGGTGTCCAGTCTGTGGGTGTTCAGTCTGTGGGTGTCCACTCTGTGTGTGTTCAGGCTGTGGGTGTTCAGTCTATGTGTGTCCAGTCTGTGGGTGTTCAGTCTGTGGGTGTCCAGTCTGTGGGTGTTCAGTCTGTGGGTGTCCACTCTGTGTGTGTTCAGGCTGTGGGTGTTCAGTCTATGTGTGTCCAGTCTGTGGGTGTTCAGTCTGTGGGTGTTCAGTCTGTGGGTGTCCAGTCTGTGGGTGTCCAGTCTGTGGGTGTTCAGTCTATGTGTGTCCAGTCTGTGGGTGTCCAGTCTGTGTGTGTCCAGTCTATGTGTGTCCAGTCTATGTGTGTCCTGTCTGTATGTGTCTACTCTGTATGTGTCGAATCTCTATGCATCCACTCTGTGGGTGTCCAGTCTGTGTGTGTCCACTCTGTATGTGTCGAATCTCTATGCATCCATTCTGTGGGTGTCCACTCTGTGGGTGTTCAGTCTGTGGGTGTTCAGTCTATGTGTATCCAGTCTGTGGGTGTTCAGTCTGTGGGTGTTCAGTCTATGTGTGTCCAGTCTGTGGGTGTTCAGTCTGTGGGTGTCCAGTCTGTGGGTGTCCAGTCTGTGGGTGTTCAGTCTGTGGGTGTCCACTCTGTGTGTGTTCAGGCTGTGGGTGTTCAGTCTATGTGTGTCCAGTCTGTGGGTGTTCAGTCTGTGGGTGTCCAGTCTGTGGGTGTTCAGTCTGTGGGTGTCCACTCTGTGTGTGTTCAGGCTGTGGGTGTTCAGTCTATGTGTGTCCAGTCTGTGGGTGTTCAGTCTGTGGGTGTCCAGTCTGTGGGTGTTCAGTCTGTGGGTGTTCAGTCTGTGGGTGTCCAGTCTGTGGGTGTTCAGTCTGTGGGTGTTCAGTCTATGTGTGTCCAGTCTGTGGGTGTTCAGTCTGTGGGTGTCCAGTCTGTGGGTGTTCAGTCTGTGGGTGTTCAGTCTATGTGTGTCCAGTCTGTGGGTGTTCAGTCTGTGGGTGTTCAGTCTGTGGGTGTTCAGTCTATGTGTGTCCAGTCTGTGGGTGTCCAGTGTGTGAGTGTCCAGTCTGTGGGTGTTCAGTCTGTGGGTGTTCAGTCTATGTGTGTCCAGTCTGTGGGTGTTCAGTCTGTGGGTGTTCAGTCTGTGGGTGTCCAGTCTGTGTGTGTCCAGTCTGTGGGTGTTCAGTCTGTGGGTGTTCAGTCTGTGTGTGTCCAGTCTGTGGGTGTTCAGTCTGTGGGTGTTCAGTCTGTGGGTGTCCACTCTGTGGGTGTCCATTCTGTGGGTGTTCAGTCTGTGGGTGTTCAGTCTATGTGTGTCCAGTCTGTGGGTGTTCAGTCTGTGGGTGTTCAGTCTGTGGGTGTCCAGTCTGTGGGTGTTCAGTCTGTGGGTGTTCAGTCTATGTGTGTCCAGTCTGTGGGTGTTCAGTCTGTGGGTGTTCAGTCTGTGGGTGTCCAGTCTGTGGGTGTTCAGTCTATGTGTGTCCAGTCTGTGGGTGTTCAGTCTGTGGGTGTTGAGTCTGTGGGTGTCCAGTCTGTGTGTGTCCAGTCTGTGGGTGTTCAGTCTGTGGGTGTTCAGTCTGTGGGTGTCCACTCTGTGGGTGTCCAGTCTGTGGGTGTTCAGTCTGTGGGTGTTCAGTCTATGTGTGTCCAGTCTGTGGGTGTCCAGTCTGTGTGTGTCCAGTCTGTGGGTGTCCACTCTGTGGGTGTTCAGTCTGTGGGTGTCCAGTCTATGTGTGTCCAGTCTGTGGGTGTTCAGTCTGTGGGTGTTCAGTCTGTGGGTGTCCAGTCTGTGGGTGTTCAGTCTGTGGGTGTTCAGTCTATGTGTGTCCAGTCTGTGGGTGTCCAGTCTGTGGGTGTTCAGTCTGTGGGTGTTCAGTCTGTGGGTGTCCAGTCTGTGGGTGTTCAGTCTATGTGTGTCCAGTCTGTGGGTGTTCAGTCTGTGGGTGTTCAGTCTATGTGTGTCCAGTCTGTGGGTGTTCAGTCTGTGGGTGTCCAGTCTGTGGGTGTTCAGTCTGTGGGTGTTCAGTCTATGTGTGTCCAGTCTGTGGGTGTTCAGTCTGTGGGTGTTCAGTCTGTGGGTGTCCAGTCTGTGTGTGTCCAGTCTGTGGGTGTTCAGTCTGTGGGTGTTCAGTCTGTGTGTGTTCAGTCTATGTGTGTCCAGTCTGTGGGTGTTCAGTCTGTGGGTGTTCAGTCTGTGGGTGTCCACTCTGTGTGTGTTCAGGCTGTGGGTGTTCAGTCTATGTGTGTCCAGTCTGTGGGTGTTCAGTCTGTGGGTGTCCAGTCTGTGGGTGTCCACTCTGTGGGTGTTCAGTCTGTGGGTGTTCAGTCTATGTGTGTCCAGTCTGTGGGTGTTCAGTCTGTGGGTGTTCAGTCTGTGGGTGTCCACTCTGTGTGTGTTCAGGCTGTGGGTGTTCAGTCTATGTGTGTCCAGTCTGTGGGTGTTCAGTCTGTGGGTGTCCAGTCTGTGGGTGTTCAGTCTGTGGGTGTTCAGTCTATGTGTGTCCAGTCTGTGGGTGTCCAGTCTGTGGGCGTTCAGTCTGTGGGTGTCCACTCTGTGTGTGTTCAGGCTGTGGGTGTTCAGTCTATGTGTGTCCAGTCTGTGGGTGTTCAGTCTGTGGGTGTTCAGTCTGTGGGTGTCCAGTCTGTGGGTGTTCAGTCTATGTGTGTCCAGTCTGTGGGTGTTCAGTCTGTGGGTGTTCAGTCTATGTGTGTCCAGTCTGTGGGTGTTCAGTCTGTGGGTGTTCAGTCTATGTGTGTCCAGTCTGTGGGTGTCCAGTCTGTGGGTGTTCAGTCTATGTGTGTCCAGTCTGTGGGTGTCCAGTCTGTGGGTGTTCAGTCTATGTGTGTCCAGTCTGTGGGTGTCCAGTCTGTGGGCGTTCAGTCTACGTGTGTCCAGTCTGTGGGTGTCCAGTCTGTGGGTGTCCAGTCTGTGGGTGTTCAGTCTGTGGGTGTCCACTCTGTGTGTGTTCAGGCTGTGGGTGTTCAGTCTATGTGTGTCCAGTCTGTGGGTGTTCAGTCTGTGGGTGTCCAGTCTGTGGGTATTCAGTCTGTGGGTGTCCACTCTGTGTGTGTTCAGGCTGTGGGTGTTCAGTCTATGTGTGTCCAGTCTGTGGGTGTTCAGTCTGTGGGTGTTCAGTCTGTGGGTGTCCAGTCTGTGGGTGTCCAGTCTGTGGGTGTTCAGTCTATGTGTGTCCAGTCTGTGGGTGTCCAGTCTGTGTGTGTCCAGTCTATGTGTGTCCAGTCTATGTGTGTCCTGTCTGTATGTGTCTACTCTGTATGTGTCGAATCTCTATGCATCCACTCTGTGGGTGTCCAGTCTGTGTGTGTCCACTCTGTATGTGTCGAATCTCTATGCATCCACTCTGTGGGTGTCCACTCTGTGGGTGTTCAGTCTGTGGGTGTTCAGTCTATGTGTATCCAGTCTGTGGGTGTTCAGTCTGTGGGTGTTCAGTCTATGTGTGTCCAGTCTGTGGGTGTTCAGTCTGTGGGTGTCCAGTCTGTGGGTGTCCAGTCTGTGGGTGTTCAGTCTGTGGGTGTCCAGTCTATGTGTGTCCAGTCTGTGGGTGTTCAGTCTGTGGGTGTCCAGTCTGTGGGTGTTCAGTCTGTGGGTGTCCACTCTGTGTGTGTTCAGGCTGTGGGTGTTCAGTCTATGTGTGTCCAGTCTGTGGGTGTTCAGTCTGTGGGTGTCCAGTCTGTGGGTGTTCAGTCTGTGGGTGTTCAGTCTGTGGGTGTCCAGTCTGTGGGTGTTCAGTCTGTGGGTGTTCAGTCTATGTGTGTCCAGTCTGTGGGTGTTCAGTCTGTGGGTGTCCAGTCTGTGGGTGTTCAGTCTGTGGGTGTTCAGTCTATGTGTGTCCAGTCTGTGGGTGTTCAGTCTGTGGGTGTTCAGTCTGTGGGTGTTCAGTCTATGTGTGTCCAGTCTGTGGGTGTCCAGTGTGTGAGTGTCCAGTCTGTGGGTGTTCAGTCTGTGGGTGTTCAGTCTATGTGTGTCCAGTCTGTGGGTGTTCAGTCTGTGGGTGTTCAGTCTGTGGGTGTCCAGTCTGTGTGTGTCCAGTCTGTGGGTGTTCAGTCTGTGGGTGTTCAGTCTGTGTGTGTCCAGTCTGTGGGTGTTCAGTCTGTGGGTGTTCAGTCTGTGGGTGTCCACTCTGTGGGTGTCCACTCTGTGGGTGTTCAGTCTGTGGGTGTTCAGTCTATGTGTGTCCAGTCTGTGGGTGTTCAGTCTGTGGGTGTTCAGTCTGTGGGTGTCCAGTCTGTGGGTGTTCAGTCTGTGGGTGTTCAGTCTATGTGTGTCCAGTCTGTGGGTGTTCAGTCTGTGGGTGTTCAGTCTGTGGGTGTCCAGTCTGTGGGTGTTCAGTCTATGTGTGTCCAGTCTGTGGGTGTTCAGTCTGTGGGTGTTGAGTCTGTGGGTGTCCAGTCTGTGTGTGTCCAGTCTGTGGGTGTTCAGTCTGTGGGTGTTCAGTCTGTGGGTGTCCACTCTGTGGGTGTCCAGTCTGTGGGTGTTCAGTCTGTGGGTGTTCAGTCTATGTGTGTCCAGTCTGTGGGTGTCCAGTCTGTGTGTGTCCAGTCTGTGGGTGTCCACTCTGTGGGTGTTCAGTCTGTGGGTGTCCAGTCTATGTGTGTCCAGTCTGTGGGTGTTCAGTCTGTGGGTGTTCAGTCTGTGGGTGTCCAGTCTGTGGGTGTTCAGTCTGTGGGTGTTCAGTCTATGTGTGTCCAGTCTGTGGGTGTCCAGTCTGTGGGTGTTCAGTCTGTGGGTGTTCAGTCTGTGGGTGTCCAGTCTGTGGGTGTTCAGTCTATGTGTGTCCAGTCTGTGGGTGTTCAGTCTGTGGGTGTCCAGTCTGTGGGTGTTCAGTCTGTGGGTGTTCAGTCTATGTGTGTCCAGTCTGTGGGTGTTCAGTCTGTGGGTGTTCAGTCTGTGGGTGTTCAGTCTATGTGTGTCCAGTCTGTGGGTGTTCAGTCTGTGGGTGTTCAGTCTATGTGTGTCCAGTCTGTGGGTGTTCAGTCTGTGGGTGTTCAGTCTGTGTGTGTCCAGTCTGTGGGTGTCCAGTCTGTATGTGTCGAATCTCTATGCATCCACTCTGTGCATGTCCAGTCTGTGGGTGTCCAGTCTGTGGGTTTCCACTCTGTGTGTGTCGAATCTCTATGCATCCACTCTGTGGGTGTCCAGTCTGTGGGTGTCCAGTCTGTGGGCGTTCAGTCTGTGGGTGTTCAGTCTATGTGTGTCCAGTCTGTGGGTGTTCAGTCTGTGGGTGTTCAGTCTATGTGTGTCCAGTCTGTGGGTGTTCAGTCTGTGGGTGTCCAGTCTGTGGGTGTTCAGTCTATGTGTGTCCAGTCTGTGGGTGTTCAGTCTGTGGGTGTCCAGTCTGTGGGTGTCCACTCTGTGTGTGTCGAATCTCTATGCATCCACTCTGTGCATGTCCAGTCTGTGGGTGTCCAGTCTGTGGGTGTCCACTCTGTGTGTGTCGAATCTCTATGCATCCACTCTGTGGGTGTCCAGTCTGTGGGTGTTCAGTCTATGTGTGTCCAGTCTGTGGGTGTTCAGTCTGTGGGTGTTCAGTCTATGTGTGTCCAGTCTGTGGGTGTTCAGTCTGTGGGTGTTCAGTCTATGTGTGTCCAGTCTGTGGGTGTCCAGTCTGTGGGTGTTCAGTCTATGTGTGTCCAGTCTGTGGGTGTTCAGTCTGTGGGTGTCCAGTCTGTGGGTGTCCAGTCTGTGGGCGTTCAGTCTGTGGGTGTCCACTCTGTGTGTGTCGAATCTCTATGCATCCACTCTGTGGGTGTCCAGTCTGTGGGTGTCCAGTCTATGTGTGTCCAGTCTGTGGGTGTCCAGTCTGTGTGTGTCGAATCTCTATGCATCCACTCTGTGGGTGTCCAGTCTGTGGGTGTCCAGTCTATGTGTGTCCAGTCTGTGGGTGTCCAGTCTATGTGTGTCCAGTCTGTGGGTGTTCACTCTGTGTGTGTCGAATCTCTATGCATCCACTCTGTGGGTGTCCAGTCTGTGGGTGTCCAGTCTATGTGTGTCCAGTCTGTGGGTGTTCAGTCTGTGGGTGTTCAGTCTATGTGTGTCCAGTCTGTGGGTGTCCAGTCTGTGTGTGTCCAGTCTGTGGGTGTTCAGTCTGTGGGTGTTCAGTCTATGTGTGTCCAGTCTGTGGGTGTTCAGTCTGTGGGTGTTCAGTCTGTGGGTGTCCAGTCTGTGTGTGTCCAGTCTGTGGGTGTGCAGTCTATGTGTGTTCAGGCTGTGGGTGTCCAGTCTATGTGTGTCCAGTCTGTGGGTGTTCAGTCTGTGGGTGTTCAGTCTGTGTGTGTCCAGTCTGTGGGTGTTCAGTCTGTGGGTGTTCAGTCTGTGGGTGTCCACTCTGTGGGTGTCCACTCTGTGGGTGTTCAGTCTGTGGGTGTTCAGTCTATGTGTGTCCAGTCTGTGGGTGTTCAGTCTGTGGGTGTTCAGTCTGTGGGTGTCCAGTCTGTGGGTGTTCAGTCTGTGTGTGTTCAGTCTATGTGTGTCCAGTCTGTGGGTGTTCAGTCTGTGGGTGTTCAGTCTGTGGGTGTCCAGTCTGTGGGTGTTCAGTCTATGTGTGTCCAGTCTGTGGGTGTTCAGTCTGTGGGTGTTGAGTCTGTGGGTGTCCAGTCTGTGTGTGTCCAGTCTGTGGGTGTTCAGTCTGTGGGTGTCCACTCTGTGGGTGTCCAGTCTGTGGGTGTTCAGTCTGTGGGTGTTCAGTCTATGTGTGTCCAGTCTGTGGGTGTCCAGTCTGTGTGTGTCCAGTCTGTGGGTGTCCACTCTGTGGGTGTTCAGTCTGTGGGTGTCCAGTCTATGTGTGTCCAGTCTGTGGGTGTTCAGTCTGTGGGTGTTCAGTCTGTGGGTGTCCAGTCTGTGGGTGTTCAGTCTGTGGGTGTTCAGTCTATGTGTGTCCAGTCTGTGGGTGTCCAGTCTGTGGGTGTTCAGTCTGTGGGTGTTCAGTCTGTGGGTGTTCAGTCTATGTGTGTCCAGTCTGTGGGTGTTCAGTCTGTGGGTGTTCAGTCTGTGGGTGTCCAGTCTGTGGGTGTTCAGTCTGTGGGTGTTCAGTCTATGTGTGTCCAGACTGTGGGTGTTCAGTCTGTGGGTGTTCAGTCTGTGGGTGTTCAGTCTATGTGTGTCCAGTCTGTGGGTGTTCAGTCTGTGGGTGTTCAGTCTATGTGTGTCCAGTCTGTGGGTGTTCAGTCTGTGGGTGTTCAGTCTGTGTGTGTCCAGTCTGTGGGTGTCCAGTCTGTATGTGTCGAATCTCTATGCATCCACTCTGTGCATGTCCAGTCTGTGGGTGTCCAGTCTGTGGGTGTCCACTCTGTGTGTGTCGAATCTCTATGCATCCACTCTGTGGGTGTCCAGTCTGTGGGTGTCCAGTCTGTGGGCGTTCAGTCTGTGGGTGTTCAGTCTATGTGTGTCCAGTCTGTGGGTGTTCAGTCTGTGGGTGTTCAGTCTATGTGTGTCCAGTCTGTGGGTGTTCAGTCTGTGGGTGTCCAGTCTGTGGGTGTTCAGTCTATGTGTGTCCAGTCTGTGGGTGTTCAGTCTGTGGGTGTTCAGTCTGTGGGTGTCCAGTCTGTGGGTGTCCACTCTGTGTGTGTCGAATCTCTATGCATCCACTCTGTGCATGTCCAGTCTGTGGGTGTCCAGTCTGTGGGTGTCCACTCTGTGTGTGTCGAATCTCTATGCATCCACTCTGTGGGTGTCCAGTCTGTGGGTGTTCAGTCTATGTGTGTCCAGTCTGTGGGTGTTCAGTCTGTGGGTGTTCAGTCTATGTGTGTCCAGTCTGTGGGTGTTCAGTCTGTGGGTGTTCAGTCTATGTGTGTCCAGTCTGTGGGTGTCCAGTCTGTGGGTGTTCAGTCTATGTGTGTCCAGTCTGTGGGTGTTCAGTCTGTGGGTGTCCAGTCTGTGGGTGTCCAGTCTGTGGGCGTTCAGTCTGTGGGTGTCCACTCTGTGTGTGTCGAATCTCTATGCATCCACTCTGTGGGTGTCCAGTCTGTGGGTGTCCAGTCTATGTGTGTCCAGTCTGTGGGTGTCCAGTCTGTGTGTGTCGAATCTCTATGCATCCACTCTGTGGGTGTCCAGTCTGTGGGTGTCCAGTCTATGTGTGTCCAGTCTGTGGGTGTCCAGTCTATGTGTGTCCAGTCTGTGGGTGTTCACTCTGTGTGTGTCGAATCTCTATGCATCCACTCTGTGGGTGTCCAGTCTGTGGGTGTCCAGTCTATGTGTGTCCAGTCTGTGGGTGTCCAGTCTGTGGGTGTCCAGTCTATGTGTGTCCAGTCTGTGGGTGTCCACTCTGTGGGTGTCCAGTCTGTGGGTGTCCAGTCTATGTGTGTCCAGTCTGTGGGTGTCCAGTCTGTTCCTTTCCAATCTTTGTGTGTTTTCATTCTGATTCTGCCCAGTCTGTGTGTATCCAGTGTCTGTGCCCAGTCTGTGTGTGCCCAGTCTGTGGGTGTCCAGTCTGTGTGTGCCCAGTCTGTGGGTGTCCACTCTGTGTGTGTCGAATCTCTATGCATCCACTCTGTGGGTGTCCAGTCTGTGTGTGTCCAGTCTGTTCCTTTCCAATCTTTGTGTGTTTTCATTCTGATTCTGCCCAGTCTGTGTGTATCCAGTGTCTGTGCCCAATCTGTGTGTGTCCACCCTGAGTACATCCTGTCTAAGTGTATCCTGACTGTGTGTTTTCAGTCTGAGTGATTTCAGTCTGCATTGCATCCAGTCTTTGTATGTCGAGACTCTGTGTGCTGCTCTGTGAATGTCCAGTCTTTGTATGTCCAGACTGTGTGAATCAAGTCTGAGTGTTCATTCTCATTGTGTTCAGAATGTGCCTGTTCAAACTATGTAGAGCTGTATTGTGTGTGTCAATCCTGTGTGTGTCCAGTGTGTGTGTGTGTGTTCGGTGTGCATGTGTGCGTGTCCTGCATGTATGTTTTCAGTTTCTGTATTTTGTTGTTTGTGCCCTTTGTGTATATGTTCAGTTTGATTGTGTCCAGTCTGGGTGTGTCCCGTCTTTGTCTATCCTGTCTGTAACTATCCAGCCTGTGTCTTTCCAGTCTGTATGGTACCAGCCTTAATATACGTCCACTCTGCCTGTGTTGCCTTTCAGTTGTAGAGTCATAGAGTTATACAGCATAGAAACAGGCCCTTCGGCCCACCGTGTCCGTGCTGGCCATCAAGCACCTATCTATTCTAATCTCATTTTCCAGCACTTGGCCCATAGCCTTGTTTGCTTTGGCATTTCAATTGCTCCTCTAAATACTTCTTAAATGTTGTGAGGGTTCTTTCATCAATCATCCCTTCAGGCAGTGTTTTCCAGATTCCAAACACCTTCTGGGTGAAATTTATTTCTTCATATCCCTTTAATATCCTACCCGTTACCTTAAAACCAAAAACCCCCTGGTTATTGACCCCTCCGCTAAGGGAAAACGTTTCATCCCATCTTCCCTGTCAATGCCCCTCATAATTTTGGATACCTCAGTCTGGTCCCCCCTCAGCCTTCTCTGCTCTAAGTAAAGCAACCCTCGCCTATCCAGTCCGTTGCTGAAATGCTCCAGCCCAGGCAACATCCTGGTGAATCTCCTCTGCACCCTCTCCAGTGCAATCACATCCTTCCTATAGTGTGGTGACCAGAACTGTACACAGTACTCCAGCTGTGGCCTAACTAGTGTTTTATACAGCTCCATCATAACCTCCCAACTCCAATATTCTATGCCTCAGCTAACAAAGGCAAGTATCCCGTATGCCTTCCTAACTACCTTATCTACCTGTGCTGCTGCCTTCAGTGATCTATGGATCCCTCTGACCCTCTCTACTTCCCGTGGTCCTGCCACCCATTGTATATTCACTTGCCTTCTTAGTCCTCCCAAAATGCATCACCTCACACTTCTCAGGATTAAATTCCATTTTCCACTGCTCCACCCATCTTACCAGCCCATCTATATTGTTCTGTCATCTAAGGCTTTCCTCTTCACTATTCACAACAGCACCAATTGTCGTGTCATCTGCGAGCTTACTATTCATACCTCCTATACTCATGTCTAAATCATTAATGTACACTTCAAACAGCAAGGGTCCCAGCCCTGATCCCTGTGGGACACCACTGGTCACAGGCTTCCAAGCGCTAAATCCAACCCTCGACCATCACCCTCTGCCTCCTGTCACAAAGCCAATTTTGGATCCAAATTGTCAAATTGCCCTGCATCCTATGGGCTCCTACCTTCTTGACCAATCTCCCATGAGGGACCTTATCAAAGGCCTTACTGAAGTCCATGTAAACTACATCAACTGCTATACCCTGATCTGCACACCGAGTCACCTCCTCGAAAAATTCAATCAAATTTGATAGAACTTGCCCTGACAAAGCCGTGCAGACTACCCTTTATTAATCTCTGTCTCTCCAAGTGGAGATTAATCCTGTCCCTCAGAACCTTTTCCAATAGTTTCCCTACTCACTGGCCTGTAATGACCTGGTTTATCCCTACAACCATTCTTGAATAATGATACCACATTCCCTGTCCTCCAGTCCTCTGGCCCTCTCCTGTGACCAGAGAGGATTTGAATATTTGTGTCAGAGCTCCTGCAATCTCCTCCCTTGCCTCACATCGCAGCCTGGGATACATCTCATCTGGGCCTGGGGATTTATCCACTTTTTAGCTCGCAGAAACTGCTAATACCTCCTCCCTTTCAATGCTACTTTATTTTAGTTTGGTTTGCGAAATCTGTGGGCACGAAAATCAACCTCGGATCCCAGTCCATTCACATCGAGGTGCATAAGACAGAATATTGTCCTGGTAACCTCATCAGCATGATATTTGATGAAGAGACTGTACCCCAGTGCTGGTCTTTTATACCCTGACAAACTGGTCTGTAAACAGTAGGTGGCGCCAGCAGCATGTCTTCCCAATAACATGGTTCACACTGCCTGCTTTTTACATTAAAGGTAACTTCCTCTTAAAGTGAAGATGTAGAAAACATTGCTGCACTTGAAATACTGAATACAATGGACACCAGGGCACACGGGATTATCTACACTCTCCAGTCTCTGTGTATCCCACATCTGTCTACCTCGTCTGTGTGTGTCCCGTCTGTATCTGGCTTGTCTGTTTGTTTCCAGTCTGTACCTGTCCAGTCAGTGTGTGTCCTGTTATTGTGTGTTTGGTCAATGCTTCTCAATGCTGCCAGCCAGCTCTATAAACAGTAAGTGTCACCTGCAGCATTGCTTGTCAATCACGTGGTATATTCAGCAAACTGATTGGACATTCATCATTCTGATGAAAGGTTATTGATCTGAAACGTTAACTCTGATCCTCTCACCACAGATAGTGCCAGACCAGCTGAGTATTTCCAGCACTTTCTGTTTTTGTTTCCCTTTTCCAGTATACATAGTATTTTGTTTTTATTATTTTGAACATTCACAGACTGGTCACACACAAACTGGAAAAAACATTCATCTCTCAGTCTATATCATTCTGTGTGCCTTGGTGACACTGTATCTAGAAATTCTAGTGCAGCAATCATTCTACATCCACTTAAAGAACCAACCTGTCTTTAAATAAAAAGCAGGCAGTCTATACCACGTGATTGACAAGGAATGCTGCAGGTGACACCTACTGTTTACAGACCAGGCTGGCAGCATTGAGAAGCAGATCAGCACTGCAGAACAGGTTCCTGCCCTCAAATCATACAGATGAGGTTACCTGGACAATTTTCTGTCTTGTGCACTTCGATCTAAATGTGCGTGCGGTTCTGAGGTTGAAAATTGTGTCACCAAAATTAGCAAACGCAGGTCAATCTAACAGTCAGTTTCCACAGAGAATGGAAATCCAAACATGGACATGCAGACTGGACACACACACAGACTGTAAACAAAGAGACTGGAAACAGACACAGACAAAACACACACAGAATGGACATACGAAGACTGTACCAACATAGACTGAACACACAAAGACTGGATACACACAGTCTGCATACAGATAGAATGAACACACAGACTGGAAGCACACAGAGTGGACACAAACAGAGCATACACACTTGATACAGACAGAGTGACTACACAGATTGAAAACACACAAAGACTGGATATACACAGACTGGACACACACGGACTGAATATTAAGTAAGGCTAGAGATACACATCATGGCTGTACAGACAAAAACTTCCTAAACATAAAGACAACACACAAACACACATACACTGTATTCACACAGACTGGACACACACAGACTGGGAACACAGATTGGACACGTACAGACTGTCAACACACTATCTACACACACGGCATCAACATAAAGACTGAAGACAGACGGACTGAAAACACAAAGACGGAAGACACCCAGTCTGGATATCCAGCAAGACAAGTAACAAACAGAATGGAAAGACACAGACTAAAAAACACACTGACTGAACACACAGAGACTGGATATGCACTGACTGGATAAATACAGACAGGAGACACGCTGACGGGGAACACTTAACAGGACAAACATAATGACGTGATACACACGACCAGGCTGGACGCAGAGTGACTAGGAACACACAGACTGGGCACACACAGTCTGAAAACACACAGACTGGACTCACACAGACTGGACATACACAGACTGGAAGCAGACAAAATGAACATAGACAAACTAGACACACATAGACTGAACACACAAACTGGACACACACAGAATGGGCACTAACAGATTGGATACAATAAACTGTACACACATATATCGGGCAAGAACAGACTGGATACACTCAGACTGGACACAAACAGGCTGGACACATATAGAGAGAACACACACTGACTGGAAACAAACAGACTGCTCAGGCACAGGCTGAGAACACACAGACTGGACAAATCAAGAATTCTTTTGGGCCTCCTTATCTTGAGAGACAATGGATACGCGCCTGGAGGTGGTCAGTGGTTTGTGAAGCAGCGCCTGGAGTGGCTATAAAGGCCAATTCTGGAGTGACAGGCTCTTCCACAGGTGCTGCAGAGAAATTTGTTTGTTGGGGCTGTTGCACAGTTGGCTCTCCCCTTGCGCCTCTGTCTTTTTTCCTGCCAACTACTAAGTCTCTTCGACTCGCCACAATTTAGCCCTGTCTTTATGGCTGCCCGCCAGCTCTGGCGAATGCTGGCAACTGACTCCCACGACTTGTGATCAATGTCACACGATTTCATGTCGCGTTTGCAGACGTCTTTATAACGGAGACATGGACGGCCGGTGGGTCTGATACCAGTGGCGAGCTCGCTGTACAATGTGTCTTTGGGGATCCTGCCATCTTCCATGCGGCTCACATGGCCAAGCCATCTCAAGCGCCGCTGACTCAGTAGTGTGTATAAGCTGGGGGTGTTGGCCGCTTCAAGGACTTCTGTGTTGGAGATATAGTCCTGCCACCTGATGCCAAGTATTCTCCGAAGGCAGCGAAGATGGAATGAATTGAGACGTCGCTCTTGGCTGGCATACGTTGTCCAGGCCTCGCTGCCGTAGAGCAAGGTACTGAGGACACAGGCCTGATACACTCGGACTTTTGTGTTCCGTGTCAGTGCGCCATTTTCCCACACTCTCTTGGCCAGTCTGGACATAGCAGTGGAAGCCTTACCCATGCGCTTGTTGATTTCTGCATCTAGAGACAGGTTACTGGTGATAGTTGAGCCTAGGTAGGTGAACTCTTGAACCACTTCCAGAGCGTGGTCGCCAATATTGATGGATGGAGCATTTCTGACATCCTGCCCCATGATGTTCGTTTTCTTGAGGCTGATGGTTAGGCCAAATTCATTGCAGGCAGACGCAAACCTGTCGATGAGACTCTGCAGGCATTCTTCAGTGTGAGATGTTAAAGCAGCATCGTCAGCAAAGAGGAGTTCTCTGATGAGGACTTTCCGTACTTTGGACTTCGCTCTTAGACGGGCAAGGTTGAACAACCTGCCCCCTGATCTTGTGTGGAGGAAAATTCCTTCTTCAGAGGATTTGAACGCATGTGAAAGCAGCAGGGAGAAGAAAATCCCAAAAAGTGTGGGTGCGAGAACACAGCCCTGTTTCACACCACTCAGGATAGGAAAGGGCTCTGATGAGGAGCCACCATGTTGAATTGTGCCTTTCATATTGTCATGGAATGAGGTGATGATACTTAGTAGCTTTGGTGAACATCCAATCTTTTCTAGTAGTCTGAAGAGACCACGTCTGCTGACGAGGTCAAAGGCTTTGGTGAGATCAATGAAAGCAACGTAGAGGGGCATCTGTTGTTCACGGCATTTCTCCTGTATCTGACGAAGGGAGAACAGCATGTCAATAGTCGATCTCTCTGCACGAAAGCCACACTGTGCCTCAGGGTAGACGCGCTCGGCCAGCTTCTGGAGCCTGTTCAGAGCGACTCGAGCATGGATCATTGGTCCAAGAATGGACTCACACAAAATTGACACGATGTGATTGGACAGACACAAACAAGAAACACACATACAGTACACTCACAGACCGGACACACTCAGTCTCGTCAAAAACACACTGGACAAACACACAGAATGGACACTAACTGATTAGATACAAACAAACAAATAAACAAACAGACCAGTCTAGTACAGACTGGAAATATACAGACTGGACACACACAGACTGGACACACACAGACTGGACACACACAGACTGAATACTCGCAGATTAGACACACAAAGACTGGACTCACACAGAATGTACACACACGGCCTCGACACAGACTGGAAAAGAAATAAAGAACACACAGTCTTTACACACATGGACTGGACACACACAGACTGGAAACACAATGACGGAGCACAAACAAATAGAAACACACAGACATGGCACACACAGACATGACATGCACAGCCTCCACACAAACAGTCTGGAAAACCACAGATTGGAGACACATGGACTGAATATACACAGACTGGGTAAAAACAGACTGAATGCAAAGAGATTGGAAAAAGACAGACTGATCATTGGCAGACTAAACCAAAACTGACTGAAGACATAAGGACTGGATACACACACGGGATACAAACAGACTGGACACACATAGATACATGATGCACATAGACTGAACACACTTAGAACAGACATGTTCAGATTGGAAACACACAAACACACAGTCTTCTGGCACCTGTCTTGTGGTCAGAGAGGATTTAAAAATTTCTGCCAGAGCCCCTGCAATCTCCTCCCTTGCCTCACATCGCAGCCTGAGATACATCTCATCTGGAGCTGGGGGTCTATCCACTTTTAAGCCCGTTAAAACAGTTAATACATCCTCCCTTTCAATGCTAATTTGTTTTAGTTTTGTTTGCCAAGTCTTTGGGTGCGAAATTCAACCTCGGACCCCCAGTCCATTCACATCGAGGTGCATAAGACAGAATATTGTCCTGGGAGCCTCATCAGCATGATGTACACTGACAAACTGGTCTGCAAACAGTAGGTGGCGCCAGCAGCATGTCTTCCCAATAACATGGTTCACACTGCCTGCTTTTGACATTAAAGGTAACTTCCTCTTAAAGTGAAGATGTAGAAATCACTTGAAATACTGAATACAATGGACACCAGGGGACACGGGATTCCCTACACTGTCTTTTCCCAGTCTCTTTGTGTTCACTCTGTGTTTGCCCAGTCTATGTATGTTCAGTCCATGTGCATCCAATCCGTGGGTTTCCAGACTGTGTCGAGGCTGTGCGTGTAATGTCTGTGTGTGTCAAGTCTGTGTGTGTCAAGTCTGTGTGTGTAAAGTCTGTGTGTGTCAAGTCTGTGTGTGTCAAGTTTGTGTGTGTAAAGTCTGTGTGTGTCGAGTCTGTGTGTGTCAAGTCTGTGTGTGTAAAGTCTGTGTGTGTAAAGACTGTGTGTGTAACGTCTGTGTGTTCTTTATTTCTTTTCCAGGCTGGGTGTGTTGAGCCTGTGTGTGTCGAGGCTGTGTGTGTCGAGGCTGTGTGTGTAACGTCTGTGTGTGTTCTTTATTTCTTTTCCAGGCTGGGTGTGTTGAGCCTGTGTGTGTACATTCTGTGTGAGTCCAGTCTTTGTCTGTCGAATCTCCGAGTATCCAGTCTGTGTTTGCCCAGTCTGTGTGTGTCCAGTAATGCGACCAGTATTTGTGTGTCAAGTCTTTATATTTCCAGTCTGTACTCGACTGGTCTGAGCGTGTCCAGTCTGTGTCAGCCTTGTCTGTGTGTATCCAGTCTGTGTGTCCATTCTATCTGTAAGCAGTCTGTGTGTATCCAGTCTGTGAGTGTGTGCAGTCTATGTTTGTATGGTCTTTGTGTGTCTATTCTGTGTAGGTTCTCTCTCTGTCTGTTTCCAGTCTGTTTGTTCACAGTCTGGGTGTGTATCCAGTCTGTGCATGTCCAGTCTACATGTGCCCAGTCTCTGTCTCCAGTCGACATGTGTTCAATCTGTGTCTCCAGTCTACGTGTGTTCAATCTGTGTCAAGTCTACGCGCACTCATTCTGCCTGTCTGCATGTTTGGATTTCCATTCTCTGAGGAAACTGACTGTTAGATTGACCTGCATTTGATAATTTTGAAGACACAATTTTCAACCTCAGAACCACAAGCCCATTTAGATCGAAGTGCACAAGACAGAAAATTGTCCAGGTAACCTCATCTGTATGATTTGAGGACAGGAACCTGTTCTGCAGTGCTGATCTGCTTCTCAATGCTGCCAGCCTGGTCTGTAAACAGTGGGGGTCACCTGCAGCATTACTTGTCAATCACGTGGTATAGACTGCCTGCTTTTTACTCAAAGGCAGGTTGGTTCTTAAAGTGGATGTAGAATGATTGCTGCACTAGAATTTCTAGATACAGTGTCACCAAGGCACACGGAATGATATAGACTGAGAGATGAATGGTTTTCCCAGTTTGTGTGTGCCCAGTCTGTGAATGTCCAATATAATAAAAACAAAATACCATGTATACTGGAAAATGGAAATAAAAACAGAAAGTGCTGCAAATACTCTACAGGTCTGGCACTATCTGTGGTGAGAGGATCAGAGTTAACGTTTCAGGTCAATAACCTTTCATCAGAATGATGAATGTCCAATCTGTTGAGGTGATGTTTGTGTCTGGCCTGTGTACGTCCAGTCTGTGTGTGTCCGTACTGTGTGTGTCCAGTCTGTGTGTGCCCACTCCGTGTGTGTCCCGTCTGTGTGTATTTAATCTGTGTGCATCCAGTCTGTGTGTGTCCAGTCTGCATGTGTGTCCACTCTGTGTATGTCCACTTTGTGTGTGTCCAGTCTGTATGTGTGTCCACTGTGTGTGTGTCCACTCTGTGTGTATTTAATCTGTGTGTGTCCAGTCTGTGTGTGTCCATTTCGTGCGTGTGCAGTGTGTGTGTATCAAATCAGTGTGTCCACTCTGTGTATGTCCAGTTTGTGTGTGACCAGTCTGTATGTGTGTCCACTGTGTGTGTGTCCACTCTGTGTGTATTTAATCTGTGTGTGTCCAGTCTGTGTATGTCCAGTTTCTGTGCCCACTCTGTGTTTGTCCAGCCTACGTATGTCCATTCTCAGTGCATCCTGCCTAAGTGTATCTTGACAATTTTTTTTCAGTCTGAGTGATTTCAGTCTGCATTGGGTCCGGACTTTGTATGTCGAGATTCTGTGTATCTCTCTGTGAATGTCCTGTGTGTTCCGAGGGTGCCTGTTCAAACTGTGTAGAGCTGCTCTGTGTGTGTCCAGCCTGTCGGTGTCCAGTGTGTGTGTGTCTGGGAGAAGTACACCAAGGTCCCCCTGACATTCTGTACTTCCTAGGGTCCTGCCATCCATTGGATATTCTCTTGAATTGCTCCCAAAATGCATCACCTCACACTTCTCAGGATTAAATTCCATTTGCCACTACACTGACCATTTTACCAGCTCATCTACATCGTCCTGTAATCTCAGGCATTTCTCCTCATTATTTACAACACCACTAATTTTCGTGTCATCTGCGAACTTACTGATCATACCTCCAATATTCACATCTAAATCATTAATGTACACTACAAACATCAAGGGTCCCAGCACCGATCCCTGCGGTACACCACTGGTCACAGGCTTCCACTCACAAAAACAACCCTCGACCATCACCCTCTGCCTCACGTCACGAAGCCAATTTTGCATCCAATTTGCCAAATTGCCCTGGATCCCATGGGCTCTTACCTTCTTAACCAATCTCCCATGTGGCATCTCATCAAAGGCCTTACTGAAGTCCATGTAGACTACATCAACTGCTTTACCCTCATGTGCACACCGAGTCACCTCCTCGAAAAATTCAATCAAATTTGATAGACATGATCTCCCCCTGACAAAGCCATGCTGACTATCCTTGATTAATCCCTGTCTCTCCAAGTGGTGATTAATCCTGTCCCTCAGAATTTATTCCAATAGTTTCCCAACCACTGATGTTAGACTCATTGGCCTGTAATTACCTGGTTTATCCCGACTACCATTCTTGAATAATGGTACCACATTCCCTGTCCTCCAGTCCTCTGGTATTTCTCCTGTAACCAGAGATGATTTGAAAATTTGCGTCAGAGCCCCTGCAATCTCCTCCCTTGCCTCACATAACAGCCTGGGATACATCTCATCTGGGCCTGGGGATTTATCCACTTGCAAGCCTGCAAAAACTGCTCATACATCCTCCCTTCTAATTCTACTTTGTTTTGCTTTGCTTTGCCAAGTCTGTGGGCGCGAAATTCTACCTCGGACCCCCAGTCCATTCACATCGAGGTGCATAAGACAGAATATTGTCCTGGTAACCTCATCAGCATGATATTTGATGAAGAGACTGTGCCCCAGTGCTGGTCTTTTATACCCTGACAAACTGGTCTGTAAACAGTAGGTGGCGCCAGCAGCATGTCTTCCCAATAACGTGGTTCACACTGCCTGCTTTTTACATTAAAGGTAACTTCCTCTTAAAGTGAAGATGTAGAAAACATTGCTGCACTTGAAATACTGAATACAATGGACACCAGGGCACACGGGATAATCTACACTCTCCAGTCACTGTGTATCCCACATAGAGCCATCGAGTGATACAGAACTGAAACAGGCCCTTTGGCCCACCGAGTCTGTGCCGACCATCAACCACCCATTTATACTAATCCTACATTAATCCCATATTCCTACCACATCCCCACCTTCCCTCAATTCTCCTACCACCTACCTACACTAGGGGCAATTTACAATGGCCAATTTAACGATCAACCTGCAAGTCTTTGACTCTGGGAGGAAACTGGAGCACCCGGCGGAAACCCACGCGGTCACAGGGAGACTCCATGCAAACTCCATGTGAGCAGCATTTCTGTATGCCAATTATGTGTTTGTGCTGTCAGCAAATGTTCCATAAGTGTGTATCCCTTCAGTGTGTTCTCAGTCTGTGTCTGTTCAGTCTGTGTGTGTTCAGCCTGCGTATGTTCTGTCTGTGTGCCGAGTCTGTACGTGTCCACTACTTGTGCTTCCTGTCTTCCTTTATGTTCAGTCTGTGTGTGTACTGTCTGTGTGTTCAGTTTGTGTGTTCAGTCTTCGTGTTTCCAGTCTGAACATGTCTGTTCTAAGTGTTTTCACTCTATGTCTATCATGTATCTCTGTGTGTTCAGTCAGTGTTTGTCCAGTCTGTTTGTATCCCGTGTGTGTATCCAGTCCTTGTGTGTTCAGTCATTTGTTGTTTATTCTGCCAATGATCAGTCTGTCTTTTTCCAGTCTCTTAGCATTCTGTCTGTGTTTGCTCAGTCTATTAATATTTAGTCTATGTGTATCCAATCCATAGGTTTCCCGACTGTTTCTTTTGAGTCTGTGTGTTTCATGTCTGTGTGTTTCTATTTGTTTATGCCCCGTCATTGTGTTTCCAGCCTGTGTGTGTCCAGTCCATGTGTGTAAAGACTGTGTGTTCTTTATTTCTTTTCCAGTCTGTGTGTGTCGAGGCCGTGTGTGTACATTCTGTGTGAGTCCAGTCTTTGTGTGTCTAATCTGCGAGTATCCAGTCTGTGTTTGTCCAGTCTGTGTGTGTCCAGTCTGTGTGTGTCCAGTCTGTGTGTGTCCAGTAATGCGACCAGTATTTGTGTGTCAAGTCTGTATATTTCCAGTCTGTACTAGACTGGTCTAAGAGTGCCCAGTCTGTGTTTCCTGTCAATGTGTGTCCAATCTGAGAGTGTACAGTCTGTGTGTGTCCAGTCTGTGTGTCTCCACTCTGAGAGTATCCAGTCTGTGTGTCCCCTGTCTGTGTATGCCCTGTCTGTGTGCCTCCAATCTGAGTGGGTCCAATCTGAGAGTATCCAGTCTGTGTGTCCCCTGTCTGTGTATGCCCTGTCTGTGTGCCTCCAATCTGAGTGGGTCCAATCTGAGAGTATCCAGTCTGTGTGTGCCCTGTCTGTGTGTGCCCTGTCTGTGTGTGCCCTGTCTGTGTGTGCCCTGTCTGTGTATGCCCTGTCTGTGTGTGCCCTGTCTGTGTGTGCCCTGTCTGTGTGTGTGCCCTGTCTGTGTGTGTGCCCTGTCTGTGTGAGTCCCCTGTCTGTGTGTATCCAGTCTGTGTGTGCCCTGTCTGTGTGTGCCCTGTCTGTGTGTGCCCTGTCTGTGTGTGTCCCCTGTCTGTGTGTGTGCCCTGTCTGTGTGTGTGCCCTGTCTGTGTGTGTCCCCACTCTGAGAGTATCCAGTCTGTGTGTGCCCTGTCTGTGTGTGTCCAGTCTGTGTGTCTCCAATCTGTGTGTCTCCAATCTGTGTGTGCCCTGTCTGTGTGTGTGCCCTGTCTGTGTGTGTGCCCTGTCTGTGTGTGTCCCCACTCTGAGAGTATCCAGTCTGTGTATGCCCTGTCTGTGTGTGTCCGGTCTGTGTGTGCCCTGTCTGTGTGTGCCCTGTCTGTGTGTGTCCAGTCTGTGTGTCTCCAATCTGTGTGTCTCCAATCTGTGTGTGCCCTGTCTGTGTGTGTGCCCTGTCTGTGTGTGTCCCCACTCTGAGAGTATCCAGTCTGTGTATGCCCTGTCTGTGTGTGTCCAGTATGTGAGTGTACTGTATGTGTGTGTCCAGTTTGTTTGTATCCAATCAGTTAGTTTCCGTTCTGTCTGATTCCATTCTGTGCGTGTTGTCCAGTATGTATGTGACATGTCAGAGTGTGTCCGGTCTGTGAGTGTACTGTTTGTGTGTTTCTTGTTTGTGTCTGTCCAATCTGATCGTGTCAATTCTGTGTGTGTCCATTCTGGCATGTGTGTCCAGTCTGTGTGTTCTCACCTGTGCCTGTGCAGTCTGTCTGCGTCCAGTCAGTGTGTGTCCTATTTGTGTCCATTCTGAGCGTATCCAATCTGTGCCCGAAATATGTGTGTGAAATTTATTTGTCGGCTGCATTTGCAGACATTGCTCCCACTAGGTGGCACTGCAGTGGAACATGCACAAATGCAGCCTCTGTCACTCAAACATCACACTCTGTGATGTCAGACAGCTGCCAGGATTAAAGATGGCGCTGCTCAAATAAACACACATAGGCAACCTAAACACATGACAGCACACGATGGCCGTAGGGAGATAGCGAGTGGGTGGGGCGGGGTGGAGGGAGATAGCAAGTGGGCCGGGAGGTGGAGAAGGAGAGCACACCCGCCAACATCAAGGTCTTCGGCCGCACTCTCCCCGCTTCCCCCACCCCCGCTCTCTCCCCACATTATGTGATGACATCATCTGCACATGCGCAAACCAGTCCTGACACTGCAGAACGCAGCACATGTGCAGAGAGTAGGATCCAATCTGAGCATGTGCACAGTATGGCGCAGTCTGATGACATCAGCCTCTGTCTGCATTGTCAGTAATTACTTTGTTTAAAGGCAGGTTGGTTGTTAAAGTGGATGTAGAATGATTGCTGCACTAGAATTTCTAGATAGAGTGTCACCAAGGCACATGGAATGATATAGACTGAGAGATGACTGTGTTTTCCAGTTTCTGTGTGTCCAGTCTATGAATGTTCAATATAATAAACAAAGTGATTATTGACAATGCAGCCGGCAGCTGACGTCATCAGACTGCGCTAATCTGTGCACATTCGATCCTACTCTCTGCACATGCACTGCGTTCCTCAGTACCAGGGCTGGTTGGTGCATGCACAGACGATGTCAACGCGGGGAGAGAGCAGGGTGGGGGAAGCGGGGAGAGTGCGGGTGAAGACCTTGCTAGTGACGGGTGAGCTCTCCTCCTCCCCGACCCGCTCGTTTCTCCCGCCCCAGCCTCTCGCCCCTCCCCCCGCTATCTCCCTCCGGCCATTGTGTGCTGCCATGTGTTTAGGGTGTCTATGTGTGATTATTTGAGCAGCGCCATCTTTAGTCCTGGCAGTTTTCTGATGTCACAAACTGACGTTTTAGTTGCAGAGACTGCATTTGCGCATGTGCCACTGCAGTGCCACCTAGTGGTAGCATTGTCGGCAAACGCAGCCGAAGTAAAAAGCAGGCAGCCTGTACCACGTGATTAACAAGCACTGCTGCAGGTGACACCTACTGTTTACAGACCAGGCTGGCAGCATTGAGAAGCAGATCAGCACTGCAGAACAGGTTCCTGTCCTCAAATCATACAGATGAGGTTACCTGGACAATTTTCTGTCTTCGATCGAAATGGGCTTGCGGTTCTGAGGTTGAAATTGCATCCACAAAATTAGTAAATGCAGGTCAATCTAATCGAGAATGGAAATCCAAACATGGACACACGTAGACTGGACACACGCAGATTGGACACACGTAGACTGGATACACCGACAGGACACACACAGACTGGACACACGTAGACTGGACACACTGACAGGACACACACAGACTGGACACACGTAGACTGGACACACTGACAGGACACACACAGAGTGGACACACGTAGACTGGACACACTGACAGGACACACACAGACTGGACACACGTAGACTGGACACACTGACAGAACACACACAGAGTGGACACACGTAGACTGGACACACTGACAGGACACACACCGACTGGACACACACCGACTGGACACACACCGACAGGACACACACCGACAGGACACACACCGACAGGACACACGTAGACTGGACACACGCAGACTGGACACACGCAGATTGGACACACGCAGATTGGACACACGTAGACTGGACACACGTAGATTGGACACACGTAGATTGGACACACAGACTGGACACACACAGACTGGACACACGTAGACTGGACACACCGACAGGACACACGTAGACTGGACACACGTAGACTGGACACATGTAGACTGGACACGCACAGACTGGACACGCGCAGACTGGACACGCGCAGACAGGACACGCGCAGACAGGACACGCGTAGACAGGACACGCGTAGACAGGACACCCGTAGACTGGACACGCGTAGACTGGACACGCGTAGACTGGACACGCGCAGACTGGACACGCGCAGACTGGACACGCGCAGACTGGACACACGCAGACAGGACACACGCAGACAGGACACACGCAGACAGGACACAGACAGACTGGACAGGCACTGACTGGGTGCACACACAGACTGTAAGCAAACAGACTGTAAGCAGACACAGGCAGAATACACACAGAATGGACACACAAAGACTGTACAACCATAGACTGAACACACAAACACACACAGGACCCACTCAGACTGAACACACAGAGACAGGATACACACAGATTGCATACAGATAGAATGGACACACAGACTGGACATACACACAGACTGGAAGCACACAGAGTGGACACACGCACAAACTGACCATACACACTCGATACAGACAGAGTGACCACACAGATTTAAAGCACACAAAGACTGGATAATAATCTGCCTTCCTGTTTTTGCTACCAAAGTGGATAACCTCACATTTATCCACATTATACTGCATCTGCCATGCATTAGCCCACTCACTCAACTTGTCCAAATCACCCTGAAGCCTCTCTGCATCCTCCTCACAACTCACCCTCCCACCCAGTTTTGTGTCATCGGCAAATTTGGAGATATTACATTTAGTTCCCTCATCTAAATCATTAATATATATTGTGAATAGCTGGGGTCCTAGCACCAATCCCTGCAGTACCCCACTAGTCACTGCCTGCCATTCAGAAAAAGACCCATTTATCTCTACTCTTTGTTTCCTGTCCACCAACCAATTTTCTATCCATCGCAATACACTGCCCCCAATCCCATGCGCTTTAATTTTACATGCTAATCTCTTATTGTCATAAGCCTTCTGGAAGTCCAAATAAACCACATCCACTGCCCCTCCCCCCCCCCATCAACTCCAGTAGTTACATCCTCGAAGAATTCTAGTAGATTTGTCAAGCATGATTTCTCTTTCGTAAATCCATGCTGACTCTGCCCGATTCTACCACTGTTCTCTAAGTGCTGTGCTATAAAATCTTTGATAATAAACTCTAGAATTTTCCCCACTACCGATGTCTGTCTGACTGGTCTGTAATTCCCTGCTTTCTCGCTACCTCCCTTTTCAAACAGTGGGGTTACATTAGCTACCCTCCAATCTGGAGGAACTGTTTCAGAGTCGATAGAATCTTGGAATATGACCACCACTGCATCCACTATTTCTAGGGCCACTTCTTTCAGTACTCTGGGATTCATACCATCAGGCCCTGGGGATTTAACAGCCTTCAATCCCATCAATTTTCCCAACACCATTTCTCTACTAATACTGATTTCCTTCAGTTCCTCTCTCTCTCACTAAACCCTGTCTTTCCCAACATTTCTGGTATGTTATGTGTCCTCCTTTGTGAAGACAGAACCAAAGTATGCATTTAGTTGGTCAGCCATTTCTTTATTCCCCATAATAAATTCCCCTCTTCTGACTGTAAGGGACTTACATTTGTCTTCACAAATCTTTTTCTCTTCACATACCTATAGAAACTTTTACAGCCAGTTTTTATGTTTCCCGCAAGCCTGCTCTCGTACTCTGTTTTCCCCTTCTTAATCAATCCCTTGGCCCTCCTTTGCTGAATTCTAAACTGCTCCCAATCCTCAGGTCTGTTGTTTTTTCTGGTGAATTTGTATGCCTCTTCCTTGGATCTAATGCTATCTCTAATTTCCCTTGTAAGCCATGGTTTGGCTACCTTTTCCGTTTTACTTTTGCGCCAGACAGGAATAAACAATTGTTGCAGTTCATCCATGCGCTCTTTGAATGTTTGCCATTGCCTATCCACCGTCATCCCTTTAAGTAACGTTTCCCAATCCATCATAGCTAACTCGTGCCTCGTACCTTTGTAGTTTCCTTTATTAAGATTCAGGATCCCAGTCTCAGAATCAACTACATCACTCTCCATCTTGATGAAGAATTCTATCATATTATGGTCGCTCGTCCCCAAGGGGTCTCGCACCACTAGATTGTCAATTATTCCTCTCTCATTACACAATACCCAATCTAGGATGACATGTTCTCTCATTGGTTCCTCAACATATTGGTCCAGAAAACCATCCTGTATACACTCCAAGAATTCCTCCTCTACTGTATTGTGACTAATTTTATTTGCCCAATCTATATGCAGATTAAAATCACCCATAATGACAGATGGTCCTTTAACACGTGCATCTCTAATTTCCTGTTTACTGCCATTCCCAACATCACCATTACAGTTTGGGGGTCTATATACAACCCCCATTAACGTTTTTTACCCCTTAGTGTTTCTCAGCTCAACCCATACAGATTCCATATTGTCAGAGCCAATATCCTTCCTCACTATTGTGTTAATTTCTTCTTTAACCAGCAATGCAACTCCCCCGCCTTTTGCTTTTTGTCTGTCCTTCCAAAATACTGAATACCCCTGGATGTTCATTTCCCATCCCTGGTCACCCTGCAGACATGTGTGCATAATCCCGACTATATCATACCCATTTACATCTATTTGCGCGATTAATTCATCCACTTTATTGCGAATGCTCCACGCGTTAAGGCACAAAGCCTTAAGGCTTGTCTTTTTAACATTACTTGTCCTCTTCCCACTATTTTTCACTGTGGCCCTGTTTGATGCTGACCCTTGATTTCTCTGCCTATCACTTTTCTTATTCCCCTTACTGTCTTTTGTTCTTGTCTTTGATCCCCCCTCCTCTGACTCATTGCAAAGGTTCCCATCCCCCTGCCATTTTAGTTTAAACCCTCCCCAATCACTCTAGCAAATACTCCCCCGAGGACATCAGTCCCAGTCCTGCCCAGGTGTAACCCATCCAGTTTGTACTAGTCCCACCTCCCCCAGAACCGCTCCCTGTGTCCCAGGAATCTAAAACCCTCCCCCTCACACCATCTCTTCAGCCACATATTCATCCGATATATCTGCTATTTCTACTCTGACTAGCATGTGGCATTGGTAGTAATCCTGAGATCACTACCTTTAAGGTCCTACTTTTCAACTTACTTCCTAACTCCCTATATTCTGTTTTTAGGACCTCCTCCTTTTTTTTTTACCTATGTTGTTTGTACCAATCTGTACCAGAACCACTGGCTGTTCACCCTCCCCCTTCAGAATGTCACACTTTCCCATTCCCACACTTTTTACTCCTCCCCAGTACAGCAGAGCCAACTGTGTTGCAGCGAATTGGGCTGTTGGCGCTTTCCCCTGAGAGGCCATTCCCCCAACAGTATCCAAAGCAGTATATCTGTTTTGCAGGGGAATAGCCACAGGAGATTCCTGCACTGCCTGCCTCATTCTCTTGCTCTAAATAAAAACTGCCTACACATAAAGACAACACACACACACGCACTGCATTCACACAGAGTGGACACAAACAGAACAGAAACAAACAGACAGGACAGACAGACTGCACAAGCACAGACTGGACACACATAGACTGGGAACACATATATTAGACTCATGCAGACTGGAAACACACCAACTTCACACACAGCATGGTCGTAAAGATGAACACGTAATGACTGAAAACACACAGACGGAAGACACCCAGTCTGGATATCCAACAAGACAAGTCACAAACAGAATGGAAAGACACAGACTAAAAAACACACTGACTGAAAATACAGAGACTGGACATGCACTGACTTGTTAAATACAGTCGGGAGACATGCTGACAGGAAAGGCTTAACAGGATAAACATAATGACATGACACACACAGACTGGGCACACACAGGCTGAAAACAGACAAACAGAATGTGGGCAAACTAGACACGCATAGACTGAACACACAGACTGGACACACACAGAATGGACACTGACAGATTGGATACAAATAAACTGTACACACATATAAGGCACAAACAGACAGGATACACACAGACTGCACAGGCACAGGCTGAGGACACACAAACTGACACACACGGGTAGAATGGACTCATACAGAACGACACGATCAGAATGGACAGATACAAACAAGAAACACACAGAACATTCACAGACTCGTCACTAACATACTGGACAACACACAGAATGGATTCACATAGACAGGACTCACACAGACTGGAGAAAAATAAAGAACACACAGTCTTTACACACACGGACTGGACACACAATGACGGAGCATCAAACAAATAGAAACACACAGACTTGACACACATAGACTGAACACACTTAGAACAGACATGTTCAGACTGGAAACATGAAGACTGAACACACAAACTGAACACACAGACAGTACGCACACAGACTGAACATAAAAGGAAGACAGGAATCACAAGAAGTGGACACACACAGACTCGGCACACAGACAGAACATACACAGGCTGAACACACACAGACTGAACACACACAGACTGAGAACACACAGAAGGGATACACACTTATGGAACATTTGCTGACAGCACAAACACATAATTGACATACAGAGATGCTGCTCACACCGACCAAACACACACTAACAGGACACACACTGACTGGACAGGTACAGACAGGAAACAAACAGACAGGCCAGATACAGACGGGACACACACAGACGATGCAGATAGATGTGGGATACACAGAGACTGGACAGTGTAGATTATCCCGTGTGCCCTGGTGTCCATTGTATTCAGTATTTCAAGTGCAGCAATGTTTTCTACATCTTCACTTTAAGAGGAAGTTACCTTTAAGGTAAAAAGCAGGCAGTGTGAACCATGTTATTGGGAAGACATGCTGCTGGCGCCACCTACTGTTTATAGACCAGTTTGTCAGGGTATAAAAGACCAGCACTGGGGCACAGTCTCTTCATCAAATATCATGCTGATGAGGTTACCATGACAATATTCTGTCTTATGCACCTCAATGTGAATGGACTGGGGGTCCGAGGTTGAATTTCACACCCACAGACTTGGCAAACAAAACCAATCCATAGCTAGACACACAGAGAATGGATACACTTAGACTGAATACACACAGACAGGACACACACAGACTGGATGTACACAGAAACTGGGAGCAAAGAGACAGGAAAGACACAGACAGAACTGACAAAGATTGGCCACACAAAGACTGTCTAAACATAGTCTAAACGCACACAGACTGAATACACAAAGACTTTCGTCACACACTGCATGCACAAAGACTTGCCACACAGACTGGATACAGACAGACTGGACACACAAATACATGGACACACTGACTAGATACAGACAGACTGGATTCACACAGACTTGACACACACAGACTGAAATCACACAGACAGGACAAACACAGGGTGGACTCCCACAGTGTGGACACACACAGGCTGGAAGCACACTGACTTTCACAAACAGTGTGGACATAAAGACTGAACACTTACAGAATATGTGTGTCAAGTCTGTGGGTTTCTATTTGTTTGTGCCACGTCATTGTGTTTCCAGCCTGTGTGTGTCCAGTCCATGTGTGTAAAGACTGTGTGTTCTTTATTTCTTTTCCAGTCTGTATGTGTCGAGGCCGTGTGTGTACATTCTGTGTGAGTCCAGTCTTTGTGTGTCTAATCTGTGAGTATTCAGTCTGTGTGTGTCCAGTCTGTGTGTGTCCAGTCTGTGTGTGTCCAGTCTGTGTGTGTCCAGTCTGTGTTTGTCCAGTCTGTGTTTGTCCAGTCTGTGTGTGTCCAGTCTGTGTGTGTACATTCTGTGTGAGTCCAGTCTGTGTTTGTCCAGTCTATGTGTGTCCAGTAATGTGACCAGTATTTGTGTGTCAAGTCTGTATATTTCCAGTCTGTACTCGACTGGTCTGTTTGTTTATTTGTTTGTTTGTATCGAATCAGTTACTGTTCATTCTGTGTGTTTGTCCCGTGTGTTTTTGATGAGACTGAGTGTGTCCGGTCTGTGAGTGTACTGTATGTGTGTTTCTTGTTTGTGTGTGTCCAATCACATTGTGTCAATTTTGTGTGAGTCCATTCTTGATTTGTCCATTTTGTATGTTCTCAGCCTATGCCTGAGCAGTCTGTTTGTGTCCAGTCTGAGTGTATCCAGTCTGTTTTTGCCCGATATATGTGTGTACAGTTTATTGTATCCAATCTGTGAGTGCCCATTCTATGTGTGCTCAGTCTCTGTGTGTCTAGTTTGACTATGTTCATTTTGTCAGTTTCCAGTCTGTGTGAGTCCAGTCTGTGTGAGTCCAGTCTGTGTGAGTCCAGTCTGTGTGAGTCCAGTCTATGTGTTTTCAGACTGTGTGTGCCCAGTTTGTATTTGCCTGTTCACTCTGTGTCCAGCCTGGCCGTGTCCAGTCTGTGTGTGTCATGTCATTATGTTCGTCTCCTTAAGTATTCCCTGTCAACGTGTCTCCCGTCTGTATTTATCCAGTCAGTGCACATGCAGTATGTTCAGTCTATGTTGGTACAGTCTTCGTATGTCCATTCTGTGTGTGTTCTGTCCCTGTCTGTTTCCAGTCTCTTTGTTTACAGTCTGTGTTTGTGTCCAGTCTACATGTCCATGTTTGGATTTTCATTCTCTGTGGAAACTGACTGTTAGATTGACCTGCATTTGCTATTTTTGTTGACGCAATTTTCAACCTCAGAACCACACGCACATTTAGATTGAAGTGTACAAGACCGAAAATTGTCCAGGTAACCTCATCTGTATGATTTGAGGACAGGAACCTGTTCTGCAGTGCTGATCTGCTTCTCAATGCTGCCAGCCTGGTCTGTAAACAGTGGGTGTCACCTGCAGCATTCCTTGTCAATCACGTGGTATAGACTGCCTGCTTTTTACTTAAAGGCAGGTTGGTTCTTAAAGTGGATGTAGAATGATTGCTGTACTAGAATTTCTAGATACAGTGTCACCAAGGCACACAGAATGATATAGACTGAGAGATGAATGTTTTTTCCAGTTTGTGTGTGCCCAGTCTATGAATGTTCAAAATAATAAAAACAAAATACTATGTATGCTGGAAAACTGAAATAAAAACAGAAAGTGCTGGAAATTCTCAGCAGGTCTGGCACTATCTGTGGTGAGAGGATCAGAGTTAACGTTTCAGGTCAATAACCTTTCATCAGAATGATGAATGTCCAATCAGTTGACACACACAGACTTTACACACACAGCCTCGACATAGTCTGGAAACCCACGGATTGGATGCACATGGACTGAACATACATAGACTGGGCAAACACAGAGTGAACACAAAGAGACTAGAAAAAGACAGTGTAGATAATCCTGTGTGCCCTGGTGTCCATTGTATTCAGTATTTCAAGTGCAGCAATGTTTTCTACATCTTCACTTTAAGAGGAAGTTAGCTTTAAGGTAAAAAGCAGATCCCCAGTCCATTCACATCGAGGTGCATAAGACAGAATATTGTCCTGGTAACCTCATCAGCATGATATTTGATGAAGAGACTGTGCCCCAGTGCTGGTCTTTTATACCCTGACAAACTGGTCTGTAAACAGTAGGTGGCGCCAGCAGCATGTCTTCCCAATAACATGGTTCACACTGCCTGCTTTTTACATTAAAGGTAACTTCCTCTTAAAGTGAAGATGTCGAAAACATTGCTGCACTTGAAATACTGAATACAACGGACACCAGGGCACACGGGATAATCTACACTCTCCAGTCTCTGTGTATCCCACATCTATCTGCATCGTCTGTGTGTGTCCCGTCTGTATCTGTCCTGTCTGTTTGTTTCCTGTCTGTACCTGTCCAGTCAGTGTGTGTCCTGTTAGTGTGTGTTTGGTCGGTGTGAGCAGCATCTCTGTATGTCAATTATGTGTTTGTGCTGTCAGCAAATGTTCCATAAGTGTGTATCCCTTCTGTGTGTTCTCAGTCTGTGTGTGTTCAGTCTGTGTATGTTCTGTCTGTGTTCGAGTCTGTACGTGTCCACTTCTTGTGCTTCCTGTCTTCCTTTATGTTCAGTCTGTGTGCGTACTGTCTGTGTGTTCAGTTTGTGTGTTCAGTATTTGTGTTTCCAGTCTAAACATGTCTGTTCTAAGTGTGTTCACTCTATGTGCATCATATATCTGTGTGTGTTCAGTCTGTCTTTGTCCAGTCTGTTTGTATCCCGTGTGTCTATCCAGTCCTTGTGTGTTCAGTCATTTGTTGTTCAGTCTGCCATTGATCAGTCAGTCTTTTTCCAGTCTCTGCGTTCAGTCTGTGTTTGCCCAGTCTGTGTATGTTCAGTCCATGTGTATCCAATCCGTGGGTTTTCAGACTGTTTGTGTCGAGGCTGTGTGTGTAATGTCTGTGTGTGTCAAGTCTGTGTGTTTCTATTTGTTTGATGCTCCGTCATTGTGTTTCCAGCCTGTGTGTGTCCAGTCCTTGTGTGCAAAGACTGTGTGTTCATTATTTCTTTTCCAGTCTGTGTGTGTCGAGGCCGTGTGTGTTCATTCTGTGTGGGTTCAGTCTTTGTGTGTCCAGTAATGTGACCAGTATTTGTGTGTCAAGTCTGTATGTTTCCAGCCTGTACCAAACTGGTCTGAGAGTGTCCAGTCTGTGTGTGCCCTGTCTGTGTGCGTCCAAGTCTGTGTGAGTCCAATCTGAGAGTGTCCAATCTGAGAGTGTCCAATCTGAGTGTGTCCAATCTGAGTGTGTCCAATCTGAGTGTGTCCAGTCTGTGTGTGTCCAGTCTGTGTGTGTCCAGTCTGTGTGTGCCCTGTCTGTGTGTGCCCTGTCTGTGTCTGTCCAGTATGTGAGTGTACTGTATGTCTGTGTTCAGTTTTTTTGTACCCATTCAGTTAGTGTCCGTTCTGTCTGATTCCATTCGGTATGTGTTGTCCAGTATGTTTGTGACGAGTCTAAGTCTGTCCAGTCTGTGAGTGTATTTTATGTGTGTTTCTTGTTTGTGTCTGTCCAATCTGATAGTGTCTATTTTGTCTGTGTCCATTCTGGGTGTGTGTCCAGTTTGTGTGTTGTCACCTGTGCCGGTGCAGTCTTTCTGCGTCCAGTCGGTATGTGTCCTGTCTATATGTGTCCGGTCTGAGTGTATCCAGTCTGTGCCTCATATCTGTGTGTCCAGTTTATTTGTTGGCTTCATTTGCTGACAATGCTACCACTAGGTGGCACTGCAGTGGCACATGCACAAATGCAGCCTCTGCCACGAAAACATCACACTCTGTGATGTCAGACAGCTGCCAGGACTAAAGATGGCGCTGCTCAAATAATCACACATAGGCAACCTGAACACATGACAGCACACAATGGCCGTAGGGAGATCGCGAGTGGGTGGGGTGCGGGGTGGTGGGAGATAGCGAGTGTGCCGGGGGTGGGGCGATAGCGAGCATGCCGGGGGAGGTGGAGGAGGAGAGAACACCCGCCACCACCAAGGTCTTCGGCCGCGCTCTCCCGGCTTCCCCCACCCCCGCTCTCTCCATACGTTATGCGATGACGTCATCTGCACATGCACCAACCAGTCCTGGCACTGCAGAATGCAGCACATGTGCAGAGAGTAGGATCCAATCTGAGCATGTGCGCAGTATGGCGCAGTCTGATGACATCAGCCTCCGTCTGCATTGTCAGTAATTACTTTGTTTAAAGGCAGGTTGGTTCTGAAAGTGGATGTAGAATGATTGCTGCACTAGAATTTCTAGATACAGTGTCACCAAGGCACACGGAATGATATCGAGTGAGAGATGAATGTTTTTTCCTCGTGGTGGCTGTGGTGGGGAAGAGACAGTTGCCCAACTCCTTCTGGAATGTGTCTTTGCAAAGCAGGTGTGGAAAGAGATGCAGTGGTTTTTGTCCAGGTTCATCCCAAGCAGCTCTGTAACACAGGAGTCTGTGCTCTACGGACTGTTCCCAGGGACGCACACCGAGACAAACATCAACTGCTGCTGGAGGACCATCAATTCGGTGAAAGACGTCCTTTGATCTGCCTGAAACCTGCTGGTCTTCCAGCGTAAAGAGTTGTCCACGACCGAATGTTGCAGACTGGCACATTCCAAGGTCCAGGACTACGTGCTGAGGGACGAACTAAAGCTTGGTGAAGCCGCAGCAAAGGCTCAATGGGCAAAGACCACAGTGTAAGGTCCCCCTACCAAGGTGAACTGAGGGGCTGGATCCACGGGAAACCCCTCAACACTATCCAGAAAATATTTGTTTGCTGTAAAATGTACATAGCATGTAAAATGAAATGGAAGGGTTGTGAGGCAACTCACTCTTGTATTGAAGGAAACTGATCTCCTTTGCACTCTTTGTATTGTTTGACTTTATGCTTTTTGGAACTGCTTTCTAATGTATGTTTTACAGTTTTTAAAGAATAAAGTATATTTTGGAAATAAAAAATAGATGAATGTTTTTTCCAGTTTGTGTGTGCCCGGTCTATGAATGTCAAATATAATAAACAAAGTGACCATTGACAAAGCAGCAGGCAGCTGATGTCATCAGACTGCGCTAATCTGCCCACATTGGATCCTACTCTCTGCACATGCACTGCGTTCCTCAGTGCCAGGGCTGGTTGGCGAATGCGTCGATGACGTCAAGGCGGGGAGAGAGCGGGGGTGGGGTAAGTGGGGGAAGTGGGGAGAGTGCGGACAAAGACCTTGGTGGTGAGGGGTGAGCTCTGCCCCTCCCCAACCCCCCCGCCCCCTCTCCGGTCCGCTCGTTTCCCCCCCCTCCGGCCTCTTGCTCCATCCCGGGGCTTGCTTGCTCCCCACCCCCCGGGCCCAGGGCCCGCTCGCTGTCTCCCTCTGGCCATTGTGTGCTGCCATGTGTTTCAGTTGCATTGGTGTGATTATTTGAGCGGCGCCATCTTTAGTCCTGGCAGTTTTCTGCCGTCACAAACTGACGTTTTATTTGCAGAGACTGCATTTGCGCATGTGCCACTGCAGTGCCACCTAGTGGTAGCATTGTCTGCAAACGCAGCCGAAGTAAAAAGCAGGCAGTCTATACCACGTGATTGACAAGTAATGCTGCAGGTGACACCTACTGTTTACAGACCAGGCTGGCAGCATTGAGAAGCAGATCAGCACTGCAGAACAGGTTCCTGCCCGAAAATCATACAGGTGAGGTTACCTGGACAATTTTCTGTCTCGTGCACTTCGATCTAAATGTGCGTGCAGTTCTGAGGTTGAAAATTGAGTCAACAAAAATAGCTAATGCAGGTCAATCTAACAGTCAGTTTCCACAGAGAATGGAAATCCAAATATGGACACATGCAGACTGGACACACACACAGACTGTAAACAAAGAGACTGGAAACAGACACAGACAAAACACACACAGAATGTACATACGAAGGTTGTACCAACATAGACTGAACACACAAAGACTGGATACACACAGTCTGCATACAGATAGAATGAACACACAGACTGGAAGCACACAGAGTGGACACACAAAGGCTGAACACACTGAGACTGGACATACACACAGATGGGAAGCAGACAGAGTGGACACACACACAAACTGAGCATACACACTGGATACAGACAGAGTGACCACACAGATTGAAAACACACAAAGACTGGATATACACAGACTGGACACACACGGACTGAATATTAAGAAAGGCTAGAGATACACATTATGACTGTACAGACAAAAACTGCCGAAACAGAAAGACAACACACAAACACACATATACTGTATTCACACAGAATGGAAACAAACAGACTGGTCACACAGACTGAACACATGGACTGAAAACACATAGATTTGGCACATACAGACTGGACACAGATAGACTGGGAACACAGATTGGACATATACAGAGTGTCGACACATTACACACATGGTATCGACATAAAGACTGAACACAGACTGACTGAAAACACACAGAGGGAAGACACCCAGTCTGGATATCCAGCAAGACAAGTAACAAACAGAATGGAAAGACACAGACTAAAAAACACACTGACTGAACACACAGAGACTGGACGTGCACTGACTGGATAAATACAGATGGGAGACACGCTGACAGGGAACACTTAACATGGCAAACATAATGACATGACACACACAGACTGGACACGACCAGACTGGATACAGAGTGACTGGGCACACACAGACTGGGCACACACAGTCTGAAAACACACAGACTGGACTCACACAGACTGGACATACACAGACTGGAAACAGATAAAATGAACATAGTCAAACTAGACACACATAGACTGAACACACAAACTGGACACACAGAAAGGGCACTCACAGATTGGATACAATAAACTGTACACACATATATCGGGCAAAAACAGACTGGATACACTCAGACTGGACACAAACAGGCTGGACACATATAGACAGGACAGGCACCGACTAGACACACACAGACTGCTCAGGCACAGGCTGAGAACACACAAACTGGACAAATCAAGAATGGACTCACACAAAATTGACACAATGAGATTGGACAGACACAAACAAGAAACACACAGACAGTACACTCACAGACCGGACACACTCATTCTCGTCAAAAACATACTGGACAAACACATAGAATGAACACTAACTGATGAGATACAAACAAACAAATAAACAAACAGACCAGTCTAGTACAGACTGGAAATATATAGACTTGACACACAAATACTGGTCACATTACTGGACACACACAGACTGGACACACACAGACTGGACAAACACAGGCTGGTTACTGGCAGATTAGACACACAAATACTGGACTCACACAGAATGAACAGACACGGCCTCTACACACAGCCTGGAAAAGAAATAAAGAACACACAGTCTTTACACACATGGACTGGACACACACAGGCTGGAAACACAATGACGGAGCACAAACAAATAGAAACACACAGACTTGACACACACAGACTTTACAAGCACAGCCTCCACACAAACAGTCTTGCAACCCATGGATTAGTTACACATGGCCTGAACATAGACAGACTGGGCAAACACAGACTGAACGTTAAGATACTGGAAAAAGATCATTGATCATTGGCAGACAAAACAACAAATGACTGAACACACAAGGACTGGATACACACAAGGGATACAAACAGACTGGACAAACACAGATTGAACACACACAGATACATGACGCACATAGACTGAACACACTGAGAACAGACATGTTCAGACTGGAAAAAGACAGACTGAACACACAGACAGAACATACACAGACTGAACACACACAGACTGAGAACACACAGAAGGGATACACACTTATGGAACATTTGCTGACAGCACAAACACATAATTGACATACAGAGATGCTGCTCACACCGACCAAACACACACTAACAGGACACACACTGACTGGACAGGTACAGACAGGAAACAAACAGACAGGCCAGATACAGACGGGACACACACAGACGATGCAGATAGATGTGGGAGACACAGAGACTGGACAGTGTAGATTATCCCGTGTGCCCTGGTGTCCATTGTATTCAGTATTTCAAGTGCAGCAATGTTTTCTACATCTTCACTTTGAGAGGAAGTTACCTTTAAGGTAAAAAGCAGGCAGTGTGAACCATGTTATTGGGAAGACATGCTGCTGGCGCCACCTACTGTTTGCAGACTCGCGTACAAACGACCAGCGCTGGGGCACAGCCTCTTCATCGGGTATTATGCATATGAGACAACCATGACAATAATCTGTCTTATGCACCTCGATGTGAATGGACTGGTGGTCCGAGGTTGAATTTTACACCCACAGACTTGGCAAGGCAAAACAAAACAAATTAGCATTGAAAGGGAGGAGGTATTCGCAGATTTAGCGGGCTTAAAAATGGATAAATCCCCAGGCCCAGATGAGATGTATCCCAGGCTGCGATGTGAGGCAAGGGAGGAGATTGCAGGGGCTCTGACACAAATATTCAAATCCTCTCTGGCCACAGGAGAGGTGCCAGAGGACTGGAGAACAGCGAATGTGGTATCATTATTCAAGAATGGTCGTAGGGATAAACCAGGTCATTACAGGCCAGTGAGTCTAACATCAGCGGTAGGGAAACTATTGGAAAAAATTCTGAGGCACAAGATTAATCTCCACTTGGAGAGGCAGAGATTAGTAAAGGATGTTCTGCACGGCTTTGTCAGGGGGAGATCGTGTCTAACAGATTTGATTGAATTTTTGAGGAGGTGACCAGATGTGTGGATGAGAGAAAGGCCATTGATATAGTCTACATGGACTTCAGTAAGGCGTTTAATAAGGTCCCACATGGGAGATTGGTTAAGAAGGTAGGAGCCCATGGGATCCAGTGTAATTTGGCAAATTGGATCCAAAATTGGCTTCGTGGCAGGAGGCAGAGGGTGATGGTCGAGGGTTGTTTTTGCGATTGGAAGCCTGTGACCAGTGGTGTACCACAGGGATCGGTGCTGGGACCCTTGCTGTTTGTAGCGTACATTAATGATTTAGACGTGAATATAAGAGATATGATCAGTATGTTCGCAGATGACACGAAAACTGGTGTGTCGTAAACAGTGAGGAGGAAACCCTGAGATTACAGGGCGATGTAGATGGGCTAGTAAGATGGGCAGAGTGGTAGCAATTGGAATTTAATCCTGAGAAGTGTCAGGTGATGCATTTTGGGAGGGCTAACAAGGCAAGGGAATATACAATCCAGGATAGGATGGTCGGAAGTACAGAGGGTGAGAGGGAGCAGAGGAGATTCACCAGGAGGTTGCCTGGACTGGAGCATTTCAGCTATGAAGAGAGACTCCATCGGCTGGGGCTGTTTTTTTAGGGCTGCGTTTGTTGACAATACAACCACTGGGTGGCGCTGCACTGGTACATGTGCAAATGTGGATCTGAAAGTGGATGCAGAATGATTACTGCACTCGAATTTCTAGATACAGTGTCACCAAGGCACACGGAATGATATAGACTGACAGATGAATTTGTCACTGACAAATGACACAGTTTGTGCCCAACATAACAATAAAAAAAATCTATGTGTTCTGGAAAACTGAAACAAAAACAGAAAGTGCTGGAAAAACTCAGCAGGTCTGGCACTATCTGAGGTGAGAGGTTCAGAGTTAACGTTTCAGGTCAATAACCTTTCCTCAGAATGATGAATGTCCAATCTGTTTGCAGAATATACCACGTGATTGACAAGCAATGCTGCAGGTGACACTTACTGTTTATAGAGCAGGCTGGCAGCATTGAGAAGCATTGACCAAACACACAATAACAGGACACACGCTGACTGGACAGGTACAGACTGGAAACAAACAGACAGGCCAGATACAGACGGGACACACACAGACGAGGTAGACAGATGTGGGATACACAGAGACTGGAGAGTGTAGATTATCGCTGGGGCACAGCCTCTTCATCGAATATCATGCTGATGAGGTTACCAGGACAATATTCTGTCTTATGCACCTCGATGTGAATGGACTGGGGGTCCGAGGTTGAATTTCGCGTCCCCTCAGACTTCGCAAACCAAACCAATACAAATTAGCATTGACAGAGAGGAGGTATTAGCAGTTTTAGTGGGCTTAAAAGTGGATAAATCCCCAGGCCCAGATGAGATGTATCTCAGGCTGTGATGTGAGGCAAGGGAAGAGATTGCAGGGGCTCTGACACAAATTTTCAAATGCTCTCTGGTCACAGAAGAGGTGCCAGAGGACTGGAGGACAGGGAATGTGGTATCATTATTCAAGAAGGGTAGCAGGGATAAACCAGGTAATTCCAGGCTTAACATCTCACAGTCTAACATCAGCAGTAGGAATGAGATTGGAAAAAGTTCTGAGGGACAGGATTAATCTCCACTTGGAGAGACAGAGATTAATAAAGGGTAGTCAGCATGGCTTTGTCAGGGCAGGTTCTATCAAATTTGATTGAATTTTTCGAGGAGGTGACTAGGTGTGCAGATGAGGGTAAAGCAGTTGATGTAGTCGACATGGACTTCAGTAAGGCTTTTGATAAGGTCCCACATGGGAGATTGGTTAAGAAGGTAAGAGCCCATGGGATCCAGGGCAATTTGGCAAATTGGATCCAAAATTGGCTTAGTGGCAGGAGGCAGAGGGTGATGGTCAAGGGTTGTTTTTGTGATTGGAAGCCTGTGACCAGTGGTGTATCGCAGGGATTGGTGCTGGGACCCTTGCTGTTTGTAGTGTACATTAATGATTTAGTCGTGAATACAGGAGGTATGAATAGTAAGTGCGCAGTGACACAAAAATTGGTCATGTTGTAAATCGTGAGGAGGAAAGCCTTAGATTACAGGATGATACAGATGGGCTGGTAAGATGGGCAGAGCAGTGGCAAATGGAATTTAATCCTGAGAAGTGTGAGGTGATGCATTTTGGGAGGACTAACAAGGCAAGGGAATATACAATGGATGGTAGGATCCGAGGAAGTAGAGGGTCAGAGGGACCTTGATGTACTTGTCCGTAGATCACTGAAGGCAGCAGCACAGGTAGATAAGGTGGTTAGGAAGGCATATGGGATACTTGCCTTTATTAGCTGAGGCATAGAATATAAGAGCAGGGAGGTTATGATGGAGCTGTATAAAACACTAGTTAGGCCACAGCTGGAGTACTGTGTACAGTTCTGGTCACCACACTATAGGAAGGATGTGATTGCACTGGAGAGGGTGCAGTGGAGATTCACCAGGATGTTGCCTGGGCTGGAGCATTTCAGCCATGAAGAGAGACTGAATAGGCTAGGGTTGTTTTCCTTAGAGCAGAGAAGGCTGAGGGGGGACCTGATTGAGGTATACAAAATTATGAGGGGCATTGACAGGGAAGATAGGAAGAAACTTTTGCCCTTAGCAGAGGAGTCAATAACCAGGGGTTACAGAATTAAGCTACAGGGCAGGATATTAAAGGGGATTTGAGGAAAAAAATTTCACCCAGAAGGTGGTTAGAGTCTGGAACACACTGCCAGAAGGGGTGATTGAGGAAGGAAACCTCACAACATTTAAGAAGTATTTAGAGGAGCAATTGAAATGCCAAAGCAAACAAGGCTATGGGCCAAGTGCTGGAAAATGAGATTAGAATAGATAGGTGCTTGATGGCCAGCACGGACACGGTGGGCCGAAGGGCCTGTTTCTGTGCTGTATAACTCTATGACTTTATGACTGAAATGCAACACAGGCAGAGTGGACATATATTAAGGCTGGTACCATACAGACTGGACAGACACAGGCTGGATAGATACAGACAGGATATACAAAGACGGCACAGTGGCGCCTTGGTTAGCACCGCAGCCTCACAGCTCCAGCGAATCGGGTTCAATTCTGGGTACTGCCTGTGTGGAGTTTGCAAGTTCTCCCTGTGACCGCGTGAGTTTTCTCTGGGTTCTCCGGTTTCCTCCCACATGCCAAAGACTTGCAGGTTGATAGGTAAATTGGCCATTATAAATTTCCCCGAGTATAGGTAGGTGGTAGGGAAATATAGGGATAGGTGAGGATGTGGTAGGAATATAGAATTAGTGTAGGATTAGTATAAATGGGTGGTTGATGGTTGGCACAGACTCGGCGGGCCGAAGGGCCTGTTTCAGTGCTGTATCTCTAAATAAATAACTAAATAAATACACTCAGACTGGACACACACAAACTGAACATATACACATAGGGCACAAACAACAAAATACAGAAACAGAAAACATACATGTAGGAGGCACACAGAACACACATACACACACTGGACACACACAGGATTGACACACACAACGCAGCTCTACACAGTTTGAACAGGCACATTCTGAACACAATGAGAATGAACACTCAGACTTGATTCACACAGTCTGGACATTCACAGACTGGACATTCACAGAGCAACACACAGAGTCTCGACATACAAAGACTGGATGCAATGCAGACTGAAATCACTCAGACTGAAAACACACAGTCAGGATACACTTAGACAGTATGTACTCAGGGTGGACACACACAGACTGGGCACAGACACTGGATACACACAGACTGGGCACAATCAGAATGAATACACACAAAGATTGGATATGAACAGACTGGACACACACAGAGATTCGACACACAGATTTGACGCTAACTGATTGCATACAAACAAACAGGACACACACATACAGCACACTCACATATGGGACACAGTCAGCTTGGATGGACACAGACAGACTAGACACACTCAGTCTGGACACACACAGACTGGACACCCTCAGACTGGACACACTCAGACTGGAAAAGAAATAAAGAACACACAGTCATTACACACATAGACTGGAACCACACAGACTGGACACACACAGGCTGGAAACACAATGATGGGGCACCAACAAATAGAAACAAACAGACTTGACACACACAGACTGGGCAAACACAGACTGAACGAAAAGAGAATGGAAAAAGACAGACTGATCATTGCCAGACTGAACACACAAGGACTGGATACACACATGGGATACAAACACAGACTGAACACACATTGAACAGACATGTTCAGAAGGCTGAACACACAGACAGTACACACACAGACTGAACATAAAGGAAGACAGGAAGCACAAGAAGTGGACACGTACAGACTCGAACACAGACAGAACATACACAGACTGAACACACACAGACTGAGATCACACAGAAGGGATACACACTTATGGAACATTTGCGGACAGCACAAACACAAAATTGACATACAGAGATGCTGCTCACACCGACCAAACACACACTAACAGGACACACACTGACTGGACAGATACAGATAGGAAACAAACAGACAGGCCAGATACAGACAATGCAGATGTGGGATACACAGAGACTGGAGAGTGTAGATTATCCCGTGTGCCCTGGTGTCCATTGTATTCTGGGTACTGCCTGTGTGGAGTTTGCAAGTTCTCTCTGTGACCGCGTGGGTTTTCGCCGGGTGCTCCGGTTTCCTCTCACAGCCAAAGACTTGCAGGTGATAGGTAAATTGGTCATTGTAAATTGCCCCTAGTGTAGGTAGGTGGTAGGGAATATGGGATTACTGTAGGGTTAGTATAAATGGGTGGTTGTTGGTCGGCACAGACTCGCTGGGCCGAAGGGCCTGTTTCAGTGCTGTATCTCTAAATAAAATAAAATAAAATAAAAATTCACTTTAAGAGGAAGTTCCCTTTAAGTTAAGGCTGCGTTTGCAGACAATGCTACCACTAGGTGGCACTGCAGTGGCACATGCGCAAATGCAGTCTCTGCAACTAAAACGTCAGTGTGTGACGTCGAAAACTGCCAGGACTAAAGATGGCGCTGCTCAAATAATCACACCAATGCAACTGAAACACATGGCAGCACACAATGGCCAGAGGGAGACAGCGAGCGGGCCCTGGGCCCGGGGGGTGGGGAGCAAGCAGGCCCCGGGATGGAGGAAGAGGCCGGAGGGGAGGGGGGGAAACAAGCGGACCGGAGAGAGGGGGGGCGGTGGTGTTGGGGAGGGGCAGAGCTCACCTGTCACCACCAAGGTCTTTGGCCGCACTCTCCCCGCTTCCCTCACCCCCGCTCTCTCCCTGCGTTGACGTTATCGACGCATGCGCCAACCAGTCCTGGTACTGAGGAACACAGTGCATGTGCAGAGAGTAGGATCCAATGTGCGCAGATTAGCGCAGTCTGATGACATCAGCTGTCTGCTGCTTTGTCAATGGTCACTTTGTTTATTATATTCGACATTCATAGGCACACACAAACTGGAAAAAACATTCATCTTTTTTTTATTTCCAAAATATATTTTATTCTTTAAAAACTGTAAAACATACATTACAAAACAGTTCCAAAAAGCACAAAGCCAAACAATACAAAGAGTGCAAAGGAGATCAGTTTCCTTCAATACAAGAGTGAGTTGCCTCACAACCCTTCCATTTCATTTTACATGCCATGTACATTTTACAGCAAACAAATACTTTCTGGATACAGTTGAGGGGTTTTCTATGGATCCAGCCCCTCAGTTCACCTTGGTGGGGAGGACCTTACACTGTGGTCTTTCCCCATTGAGCCTTTGCTGCAGCTGCCCCAAGCTTTAGTGCGTCCCTCAGCATGTAGTCCTGGACCTTGGAATGTGCCAGTCTGCAACATTCGGTCGTGGACAACACTTTGCGCTGGAAGACCAGCAGGTTTCAGGCAGATCAAAGGACGCCTTTCACTGAATTGATAGTCCTCCAGCAGCAGTTAATGTTTATCTCAGTGTGTGTCCCTGGGAACAGTCCGTAGAGCACAGACTCCTGTGTTACAGAGCTGCTTGGGATGAACCTCGACAAAAACCACTGCATCTCTTTCCACACCTGCTTTGCAAAGACACATTCCAGGAGGAGGTGGGCAACCGTCTCTTCCCCACCGCAGCCACCATGAGGAAAAAACATTCATCTGTCACTCTATATCATTCCATGTGCCTTGGTGACACTGTATCTAGAAATTCTAGTGCAGCAATCATTCTACATCCACTTTAAGAACCAACCTGCCTTTAAACAAAATAATTACTGACAATGCAGACAGAGGCTGATGTCATCAGACTGCGCCATACTGTGCACATGCTCAGATTGGATCCTACTCTCTGCACATGCTTTCTGCAGTGCCAGGACTGGTTGGTTAATGCGCAGATGACATCATCGCATAACGTGTGGAGAGAGCAGGGGTGGGGAAAGGGGGGAGAGTGCGGCCGAAGACCTTGGTGGTGGCGGGCGTGCTCTCCCCCTCCACCTCCCCCGGCACGCTCGCTATCTCCCACCACCCCGCCCCCACCCACTCGCTATCTCCCTCCGGCCATTGTGTGCTACCATGTCTTTAGGTTGCCTATGTGTGATTATTTGAGCAGCGCCATCTTTAGTCCTGGCAGTTGTCTGACATCACAGACTGTGACATTTTAGTGTCAGAGGCTGCATTTGTGCATGTACCACTGCAGTGCCACCTAGTGGTAGCATTGTCTGCAAACGCAGCCGACAAATAAACTGTACACACATATAAAGGGCACAGACTGGATACACTCAGACCAGACAGGTATAGTCAGGACACACACTGACTGGACACAGACAGACTGCACAGGCACGGGTGAGAACACACAAACTGGACACACACCCAGAATGGACAGACACAGAATTGACACTATCAGATTGGACAGACACAAACAAGAAACACACATACAGTACACTCACAGACTGGACACACTCAGATACAAACATACTGGACAACACACACAGAATGGAATCAGTCAGAACAGAAACTAACTGAATGCATACAAAAAAAGAGAACACAGACATACAGTACACTCACATACTGGACACACACAGATTGGACACTCTCAGATTGGACACACACAGACTTGGACGCAAACAGACAGGACACACACAGACTGGACACTCTCAGACCAGTTTGGTACAGACTGGAAATATACAGACTTGACACACAAATACTGGTCACATTACTGGATACACACAGACTGGACAAACACAGACTGGATACACACAGACTGGACAAACACAGACTGGATACTCACAGATTAGACACACAAATACTGGACTCACACAGAATGTACACACATGGCTTCGACACACAGCCTGGAAAAGAAATAAAGAACACACAGTCATTACACACATGGACTGGACACACACAGGCTGGAAACACACAGACTGGACAAACACAGACTGGATACACACAGACTGGACAAACACAGACTGGATACTCACAGACTGGACAAACACAGACTGGATACTCGCAGATTAGACACACAAATACTGGACTCACACAGAATGTACACACATGGCTTCGACACACAGCCTGGAAAAGAAATAAAGAACACACAGTCTTTACACACATGGACTGGACACACACAGGCTGGAAACACAATGACGGGGCATAAACAAATAGAAACACACAGACTTTACACGCACAGACTCAGCACATATAGTCTGGAAACCCACGGATTGGATACACATGAACTAAACATCGACAAACTTAGCAAACAGACTGAATGCTAAGATACTGGAAAAAGACAGACTGATCAATGGCAGATGAAACAAAAAATGACTGAACACACAAGGGCTGGATACACACACGGTATACAAACAGACTGGACAAACAAAGACTGAACACACACAGGTACATGATACACAAAGACTGAACACACTTAGAACAGACATGTTTAGACTGGAAACACAAAGACTGAACACACAAACTGAACACACAGACAGTACGCACACAGACTGAACATAAAGGAAGACAGGAAGCACAAGAAGTGGACACGCACAGACTCGGCACACAGACAGAACATACACAGACAGAACGCACACAGACTGAGAACACACAGACTGACACACACAGACTGAACACACACAGACTGAGAACACACAGAAGGGATACACACTTATGGAACATTTGCTGACAGCACAAATACATAATTGACATACAGAGATGCTGCTCACACCGACCAAACACACACTAACAGGACACACACTGACTGGACAGGTACAGACAGGAAACAAACAGACAGGCCAGATACATACGATGCAGATAGATGTGGGATACACAGAGACTGGAGAGTGTAGATTATCCCGTGTGCCCTGGTGTCCATTGTATTCAGTATTTCAAGTGCAGCAATGTTTTCTACATCTTCACTTTAAGAGGAAGTTACCTTTAATGTAAAAAGCAGGCAGTGTGAACCATGTTGTTGGGAAGACATGCTGCTGGTGCCACCTACTGTTTACAGACCAGTTTGTCTTATGCACCTCGATGTGAATAGACTGGGGATCTGCTTTTTACCTTAAAGTTAACTTCCTCTTGAACTGAAGACGTAGAAAACATTGCTGCATTGAAAATACTGAATACAATGGACACCAGGGTACACAGGATTATCTACACTGTCTTTTCCCAGTCTCTTTGTGTTCACTCTGTGTTTGCCCAGTCTGTGTATGTTCAGTCCATGTGCATCCAATCCGTGGGTTTCCAGACTGTGTAAAGTCTGTGTGTGTAAAGTCTGTGTGTGTAAAGTCTGTGTGTGTAAAGTCTGTGTGTGTCAACAGATTGGACATTCATCATTCTGATGAAAGGTTATTGACCTGAAACGTTAACTCTGATCCTCTCACCACAGATAGTGCCAGACCAGCTGAGTATTTCCAGCACTTTCTGTTTTTATTTCAGTTTTCCAGTATACATAGTATTTTGTTTTTATTATATTGAATATTCATAGACTGGGCACACACAAACTGGAAAAAACATTCATCTCTCAGTCTATATCATTCCGTGTGTCTTGGTGACACTGTATCTAGAAATTCTAGTGCAGCAATCATTCTACATCCACTTTAAGAACCAACCTGCCTTTAAGTAAAAAGCAGGCAGTCTATACCACGTGATTGACAAGTAATGCTGCAGGTGACACCCACTGTTTACAGACCAGGCTGGCAGTATTGAGAAGCAGATCAGCACTGCAGAACAGGTTCCTGCCCTAAAATCATACAGATGAGGTTACCTGGACAATTTTCTGTCTTGTGCACTTTGATCTAAATGTGCGTGCAGTTCTGAGGTTGAAAATTGCGTCAACAAAAATAGCAAATGCAGGTCAATCTAACAGTCAGTTTCCACAGAGAATGGAAATCCAAACATGGACACATGTAGACTGGACACACACACAGACTGTAAACAAAGAGACTGGAAACAGACACAGACAAAACACACACAGAATGGACATACAAAGACTGTACCAACATAGACTGAACACACTGGATGTGCACTGACTGGATAAATGCAGACGGGAGACACGCTGACAGGGAATACTTAACAGGACAAACATAATGACATGACACACACAGATTGGACACGACCAGGCTGGACACAGAGTGACTAGGAACACACAGACTGGGCACACACAGACTGGGCACACGCAGTCTGAAAACACACAGACTGGACTCACGCAGACTGGAAACAGACAAAATGAACATAGTCAAACTAGACACACAGAGACTGAACACACAAACTGGACACACACAGAATGGGCACTCACAGATTGGATACAATAAACTGTACACACATATATCGGGCAAGAACAGACTGGATACACTCAGACTGGACACAAACAGGATGGACACATATAGACAGGACAGGCACTGACTGGAAACAAACAGACTGCTCAGGCACAGGCTGAGAACACACAAACTGGACAAATCAAGAATGGACTCACACAAAATTGACATGATGTGATTGGACAGACACAAACAAGAAACACACATACAGTACACTCACAGACCGGACACACTCAGTCTCGTCAAAAACACACTGGACAAACACACAGAATGGACACTAACTGATTAGATACAAACAAACAAATAAACAAACAGACCAGTCTAGTACAGACTGGAAATATACAGACTTGACACACTACTGGTCGCATTACTGGACACACACAGACTGGACAAACACAGGCTGAATACTCGCAGAGTAGACACACAAAGACTAGACTCTGTGTGTGTAAGGACTGTGTGTTTCTATTTGTTTATGCTTCATCATTGTGTTTCCAGCCTGTGTGTGTCCAGTCCATGTGTGTTCTTTATTTCTTTTCCAGTCTGTGTGTGTCGAGGCCGTGTGTGTACATTCTGTGTGAGTCCTGTCTTTGTGTGTCTAATCTGCGAGTATCAAGTCTGTGTTTGTCCAGTCTGTGTTTGTCCAGTCTGTGTCTGTGTGTGTCCAGTCTGTGTGTGTCCAGTAATGTGACCAGTATTTGTGTGTCAAGTCTATATATCCAGTCTGTACTAGACTGGTCTGTTTGTTTATTTGTTTGTTTGTATCTAATCAGTTAGTATTCATTCTGTGTGTTTGTCCAATATGTTTTTGATGAGACTGAGTGTGTCCGGTCTGTGAGTTTACTGCATGTGTGTTTCTTGTTTGTGTCTGTCCAATCACATCATGTCAATTTTGTGTGAGTCCATTCTTGATTTGTCCAGTTTGTGTGTTCTCAGCCTGTGCCTGAGCAGTCTGTTTGTTTCCAGTCGGTGTGTTTTCTCTCTATATGTGTCCAGCCTGTTTGTGTGCTTTCGATCTGTGTGGTCACTCTGTCTGTATCAAGTGTGTACGCTCAGTTTGTGCATGTGTCCACTCTGTCTGCTTCCCGTCTGTGTATATGTCCAGTCTGTGTGTCCATTCTATCTGTATGCAGACTGCGTGTATCCAGTCTTTGTGTGTTCAGTCTATGTTGGTACAACCTTCGTATGTACATTCTGTGTGTGTTTTGTCTGTGTCTGTTTCCAGTCTCTTTGTTTACAGTCTATGTGGGAGTCCAGTCTGTGTGTGTCCATGTTTGGATTTCCATTCTCTGTGGAAACTGACTGTTAGATTGACCTGCATTTTTTAATTTTGATGACACAATTTTCAACCTCAGAACCGCACGCACATTTAGATCGAAGTGTACAAGACAGAAAATTGTCCAGGTAACCTCATCTGTATGATTTTAGGGCAGGAACCTGTTCTGCAGTGCTGATCTGCTTCTCAATGCTGCCAGCCTGGTCTGTAAACAGTGGGTGTCACCTGCAGTATTACTTGTCAATCACGTGGTATACACTGCCTGCTTTTTATTTAAAGGCAGGTTGGTTCTTTAAGTGGATGTAGAATGATTGCTGCACTAGAATTTCTAGATACAGTGTCACCAAGGCACACGGAATGATATAGACTGAGAGATGAATGTTTTCCCAGTTTGTGTGTGTCCAGTCTATGAATGTCCAATATAAGAAAAACAAAATACTATGTATGCTGGAAAACTGAAATAAAAACAGAAAGTGCTGGAAATACTCATCAGGTCTGGCACTATCTGTGGTGAGAGGATCAGAGTTAACGTTTCAGGTCAATAACATTTCATCAGAATGATGAATGTCTAATCTGTTGAGGTGAAGTTTGTGCCTGGCCTGTGTATGTCCACTCTGTGTATGTCCACCCTGTGTGTGTCCACTCTGTGTGTGTCCACTCTGTGTATGTCCACTCTGTGTGTGTCCACTCTGTGTGTGTCCACTCTGTGTATGTCCATTCTGTGTGTGTCCACTCTGTGTATGTCTACTCTGTGTGTGTCCACTCTGTGTGTGTCCATTCTGTGTGTGTTCCATCTATGTATGTCCACTCTGTGTGTGTCCACTCTGTGTGTGTCCACTCTGTGTGTGTCCATTCTGTGTATGTCCACTCTGTGTGTGTCCACTCTGTGTGTGTCCACTCTGTGTGTGTCCATTCTGTGTGTGTTCCGTCTATGTATGTCCACTCTGTGTGTGTCCACTCTGTGTATGTCCACTCTGTGTGTGTCCACTCTGTGTGTGTCCACTCTGTGTGTGTCCATTCTGTGTGTGTTCCGTCTATGTATGTCCACTCTGTGTGTGTCCATTCTGTGTATGTCCACTCTGTGTGTGTCCATTCTGTGTGTGTTCCGTCTATGTATGTCCACTCTGTGTGTGTCCATTCTGTGTATGTCCACTCTGTGTGTGTCCACTCTGTGTGTGTCCATTCTGTGTGTGTTCCGTCTATGTATGTCCACTCTGTGTGTGTCCATTCTGTGTATGTCCACTCTGTGTGTGTCCACTCTGTGTGTGTCCATTCTGTGTGTGGTCCGTCTATGTATGTCCACTCTGTGTGTGTCCACTCTGTGTGTGTCCATTCTGTGTGTGTTCCGTCTATGTATGTCCACTCTGTGTATGTCCACTCTGTGTGTGTCCACTCTGTGTGTGTCCACTCTGTGTGTGTCCATTCTGTGTGTGTTCCGTCTATGTGTGTCCACTCCGTGTGTGTCCATTCTGTGTATGTCCACTCTGTGTGTGTCCACCCTGTGTGTGTCCACTCTGTGTGTGTCCATTCTGTGTGTGTTCCGTCTATGTATGTCCACTCTGTGTGTGTCCATTCTGTGTATGTCCACTCTGTGTGTGTCCATTCTGTGTGTGTTCCGTCTATGTATGTCCACTCTGTGTGTGTCCACTCTGTGTATGTCCACTCTGTGTGTGTCCACTCTGTGTGTGTCCATTGTGTGTGTGTTCCGTCTATGTATGTCCACTCTGTGTGTGTCCACTCTGTGTATGTCCACTCTGTGTGTGTCCACTCTGTGTGTGTCCACTCTGTGAGTGTCCATTCTGTGTGTGTTCCGACTATGTATGTCCACTCTGTGTGTGTATCTGCATGATATTCGATGAAGAGGCTGTGACCCAGCGCTTGTCTTTTGTACGCTGACAAGCTAGTTTTTTTAAATTTCCAAAATATACTTTATTCATAAAAAGCTGTAAAAAATAAATTACAAAACAGTTTCAAACAGCACCAAGTCAAAAAATACAAACAGTGCAAAGGAGGTCAGTTTCCTTCAATACAATCATGAGTCCCCTCACAACCCTTCCATTCCATTTCTCATGCCACATACATTTTTACATTTTACAGCAAATGAAAATTTTCCCGATACAGTTGAGGGGTTTCCCATGGATCCAGCCCCTCAGTTCAGCTTGGTGGGGGGACCTTACACTGTGGTCTTTCCCCATTGAGCCTTTGCTGCGACTGCCCCAAGCTTTAGTGCGTCCCTCAGCACGTAGTCCTGGACCTTGGAATGTGCCAGTCTGCAACATTCGGTCGTGGACAACTCTTTGCGCTGGAAGACCAGCAAGTTTTGGGCAGATCAAAGGGCGTCTTTCACTGAATTGATAGTCCTCCAGCAGCAGTTGATGTTTATCTCGGTGTGCGTCCCTGGGAACAGCCCGTAGAGCACAGACTCCTGTATTACAGAGCTGCTTGGGATCAACTTCGACAAAAACCACTGCATCTCTTTCCACACCTGCTTTGCAAAGACACATTCCAGGAGGAGGTGGGCAACCGTCTCTTCCCCACCACAGCCACTGCGGGGGCATTGTGCGGAGGGTGTGAGACTCCGGGCGTGCATGAAGGATCTGACGGGGAGGGCCCTTCTCACCACCAGCCAAGCTACATCTTGGTGCTTGTTTGAAAGTTCTGGTGATGAGGCATTCTGCCAAATGACTTTGGCGGTCTGCTCAGGGAACCATCCGACAGGATCCACCATCTCCTTTTCCCGTAGGGCCTTGAGGACATTCCGTGCAGACCACTGCCTGATGGATCGGTGGTCAAAGATGTTTTCCCGCAGAAACTGCTCCACGAAGGATAGGTGGTACGGCACCGCCCAACTGCATGGAGCGTTCCGCGGCAATGTGACCAGGCCCATCCTTCGCAACACCGGGGACAGATAGAACCTCAGTACGTAGTGACACTTGGAGTTTGCGTACTGGAGCTCTACACACAGCTTGGTGCAGCTGCACACGAAGGTGGTCATCAGGATGAGGGCCACGTTGGGTACATTTTTCCCGCCCTTATCCAGAGATTTGAACATCGTGTCCCTCCAGACCTGGTCCATTTTGGATCCCCAGACAAAGTGGAAAATGGCTCGGGTGACCACCACAGCGCAGGAGTGGGGTATGGGCCAGACCTGCGCCACGTACAGCAACAACGTGAGCGCCTCGCACCTGATGACCAGGTTCTTACCCACAATGGAGAGAGATCGCTGCTCCCACATGCTCAGCTTGTGTTGTACATTGGCTACTCGCTCCTCCCAGGCTTTGGTGCATGCCCCAGCCCTTCCGAACCATATCCCCAGCACCTTCAGGTAGTCTGACCTGACGGTGAAGGGGACAAAGGATCGGTCAGCCCAGTTCCCAAAGAACATGGCCTCGCTCTTGCTGTGGTTAACTTTGGCTCCCGAGGCCAGTTCGAACTGGTCGCAGATGCTCATCAGTCTGCGCACAGACAGCGGATCCGAGCAGAAGACGGTGATGTCATCCATGTACAGGGAGGTTTTAACCTGAGTGTCTCCGCTGCCTGGGATTGTCACCCCTCTTATGCTCGCATCCTTCCTAATAGACTCAGCAAAGGGTTCAACACAGCAAACAAACAAGACCGGGGAGAGAGGACAGCCCTGTCTGACTCCAGATTGGATCGGGAAACTTTCCGATTCCCGCCCATTGATTGAGACTGCGCTACTGATGTTTGTATAGAGCAGCTTGATCCAATTGCAGATTCCCTTCCCAAACCCCATTTTGGAAAGCACATCCATCATGTAGGTGTGCGATATCCTGTCAAAAGCCTTCTCCTGGTCCAGGCTGATGAGGCAGGTGTCCACCCTCCTGTCCAGTACATAGGCGATCGTATCCCTGAGAAGAGCAAGACTTTCAGAGATCTTCCTGCCTGGTGTCAAGCTTGTCTGCAAACAGTAGGTGGCGCCAGCAGCATGGTGTGCCAATAACGTGGTTCACACTGCCTGCTTTTTACATTAAAGGTAACTTCCTCTTAAAGTGAAGATGTAGAAAACATTGCTGCACTTGAAATACTGAATACAATGGACACCAGGGCACACGGGATAATCTACACTGTCCAGTCTCTGTGTATCCCACATCTATCTGCATCGTCTGTATCTGGCCTGTCTGTTTGTTTGTCACAGGGAGACTCCATGCAAACTCCATGTGAGCAGCATCTCTGTATGTCAATTATGTGTTTGTGCTATCAGCAAATGTTCCATAAGTGTGTATCCCTTCAGTGTGTTCTCAGTCTGTGTGTGTTCAGTCTATGTGTGTCAAGTCTGTGTGCTTCTATTTGTTTGACGCTCCATCATTGTGTTTCCAGCCTGTGTTTGTCCAGTCCGTGTGTGTAAGGACTGTGTGTTCTTTAACAAAAACAAGAAATGCTGGATTCACTCAGCAGGTCTGGCAGCATCTGTGGAAAGAGAAGCAGAGTTAACGTTTCTTTATTTCTGTGTGTTCTTTATTTCTTTTCCAGGCTCTGTGCTTCGAGGCCATGTGTGTCCAGCCTGTGTGTGTCCTGTCTGTGTGTGTCCTGTCTGTGTGTGTCCTGTCTGAGTGTATCCAGTATGTGAGTGTCCATCCTATGTGAATCCATTCATGGCCAATTTACCTGCCAACCTGCAAGTCTTTCGGCTTGCGGGAGGAAACCGGAGCACCCAGAGAAAACCCACGCAGACACAGGGAGAACTTGCAAACTCCACACAGGCAGGACCCAGAATTGAACCCGGGTCACTGGAGCTGTGAGGTTGTGGTGCTAACCACTGCGCCACTGTGACTTGTCTTGTTGGATATCCAGACTGGGTGTCTTCCGTTTGTGTGCTTTCAGTCATTATGCATTCATCTTTACGACCATGCTGTGTGTGAAGATGGTGTGTTTCCAGTCTGTATGTGTCTAATATATGTGTTCCCAGTCTATGTGTGTCCAGTCTGTGCTTGTGCAGTCTGTCTGTCCTGTCTGTTTGTTTCTGTTCTGTTTGGGTCCTCGCTGTGTGAATGCAGTACGTGTGTGTGTGTGTTGTCTTTGTGTGTAGGCAGTTTTTATTTAGAGCAAGAGGATGATGCAGGCAGTGCAGGAATCTCCTGTGGCTATTCCCCTGCAAAGCCAAAAGACTTGCAGGTTGGTAGGTAAATTGGCCATTATAAATTGCCCCTTGTATAGGTCGGTGGTAGGGAAATATAGGGATAGGTGAGGATGTGGTTGGAATATGGGATTAGTATAAATGGGTGGTTGATGGTCGGCACAGACTCGTTCGGCCGAAGGGCCTGTTTCAGTGCTGTATCTCTAAACTAAACTAAAACAGATATACTGCTTTGGATACTGTTGGGGGAATGGCCTCTCAGGGGAAAGGACCAACAGCCCAATTCGCTGCAACACAGTTGGCTCTGCTGTGCAGGGGAAGAGTAAAACGTGTGGGAATGCAATAGTTACAGGGGATTCAATTGTAAGAGGAATAGATAGGCATTTCTCTGGCTGCAAAAGAGACTTCAGGGGGGTATGTTGCCTCCCTAGTGCTAGGGTGAAGGATATCTCAGAGCGGTTACAGGACATTCTGAAGGGGGAGGGTGAACAGCCAGTGGTCGTGGTACACGTTGGTACAAACGACTTGGTAAAAAAAAGGATGAGGTCCTAAAAGCAGAATATAGGGAGTTAGGAAGTAAGTTGAAAAGTAGGACCTTAAAGGTAGCGATCTCAGGATTACTACCAGTGCCACGTGCTAGTCAGAGTAGAAATAGCAGATATATCAGATGAATATGTAGCTGAAGAGATGGTGTGAGGGGGAGGGCTTTGGATCCCTGGGACACTGGGAGCGGTTCTGGGGGAGGTGGGACCAGTACAAACTGGACGGGTTACACCTGGGCAGGACTGGGACTGATGTTTAGTTTAGTTTAGTTTAGTGATACAGCACTGAAACAGGCCCTTCGGTCAACCGAGTCTGTGCCGACCATCAACCACCCATTTATACTAATCCTACACTAATCCCATATTCCTATCACATCCCCACCTGTCCCTATATATTTCCCTACCACCTACCTATACTAGGGGCAATTTATAATGGCCAATTAACCTATCAACCTGCAAGTCTTTGGCATGTGGGAGGAAACCGGAGCACCCGGAGGAAACCCACGCAGACACAGGGAGAACTTGCAAACTCCAATAGCGGAAGTATTTGCTAGAGTGCCTGGGGAGGGTTTAAACTAAAATGGTAGGGGGATGGGAACCTTTGCAAGAAGTCAGAGGAGGGGGGATCAAAGACAAGAACAGAAGACCGTAAGGGGAATAAGAAAAGTGATAGGCAGAGAAATCAAGGGCCAGCATCAAACAGGGCCACAGTGAAAAATAGTGGGAAGAGGACAAGTAATGTTAAAAAGACAAGCTTTAAGCCTTTGTGCCTTAACGCGTGAAGCATTCCCAATAAAGTGGATGAATTAATTGTGAAAATGGATGTAAATGGGTATGATATAGTCGGGATTATGGACACATGTCTGCAGGGTAACCAGGGATGGGAAATGAACATCCAGGGGTTTCAGTATTTAGGAAGGAAAGGCAAAAAGTAAAAGGCGGTGGAGTTGCATTGCTGGTTAAAGAGGAAATTAACGCCATAATGAGGAAGGATATTGGCTCTGACAATGTGGAATCTGTATGGGTAGAGCTGAGAAACACTAAGGGGTAAAAAACGTTAGTGGGGGTTGTATATAGACCCCCAAACTGTAATGGTGATGTTGGGAAAGGCAGTAAACAGGAAATTAGAGATGCATGCGATAAAGGAACATCTGTCATTATGGGTGACTTTAATCTGCATATAGATTGGGCAAATCAAATTAGTCACAATACAGTAGAGGAGGAACTCTTGGAGTGTATACAGGATGGTTTTCTGGACCAATATGTTGATGAACCAACTAGAGAACAGGCCATTCTCTACTGGGTATTGTATAATGAGAGAGGAATAATTGGCAATCTAGTTGTGCGAGACCCCTTGGGGATGAGCAACCATAATATGATAGAATTCTTCATCAAGATGGAGAGTGAAGTAGTTGATTCTGAGACCAGGGTCCTGAATCTTAATAAAGGAAACTATGAAGGTATGAGGTGCGAGTTAGCTATGATGGAATGAGAAACATTACTTAAAGGGATGACGGTGGATAGGCAATGGCAAACATTCAAAGAGCGCATGGATGAACTGCAACAATTGTTTATTCCTGTCTGGCACAAAAGTAAAATGGGAAAGGTAGCCAAACCATGGCTTACAAGGGAAATTAGAGATAGCATTAGATCCAAGGAAGAGGCATACAAATTCGCCAGAAGAAATAACAGACCTGAGGATTGGGAGCAGTTTAGAATTCAGTAAAGGAGGACCAAGGGATTGATTAAGAAGGGGAAAACATAGTATGAGAGCAGGCTTGCGGGGAACATAAAAACTGACTGTAAAAGTTTCTATAGGTATGTGAATAGAAAAAGATTGGTGAAGCCAAATGTAGGTCCCTTACAGTCAGAAACAGGGGAATTTATTATGGGAAACTAAGAAATGGCTGACCAACTAAATGCATACTTTGGTTCTGTCTTCACTAAGGAGGACACAAATATCACAGGGAACACAGGGCTTAGTGAGAGGGAGCAACTGAAGGAAATCAGTGTTAGTAGAGAAATGGTGTTGGGGAAATTGATGGGATTGAAGGCCGATAAATCCCCAGGGCCTGATAATCTACATCCCAGAGTACTTAAGGAAGTGGCCCTAGAAATAGTGGATGCATTGGTGGTCATTTTCCAAGATTCTATAGATTGGAACAGTTCCTACAGATTGGAGGGTAACTAATGTAACCCCACTATTTAAAAAGGGAGGTAGAGAGAAAGCAGGGAATTATAGACCAGTCAGCCTGACATCGGTAATGGGGAAAATTCTAGAGTCCATTATCAAAGATTATATAGCACAGCACTTAGAGAACAGTGGTAGAATCGGGCAGAGTCAGCAAGGATTTACGAAAGGGAAATCATGTTTGACAAATCTACTAGAATTCTTCGAGGATGTAACTAGTAGAGTTGATGAGGGGGAGCCAGTGGATGTGGTTTATTTGGACTTTCAGAAGGCTCTTGACAAAATACCACATAAGAGACTAGCATGTAAATTTAAAGCGCATGGGATTGGGAGTAGTGTATTGCGATGGATAGAAAATTGGTTGGCAGACAGGAAACAAAGAGTAGGAATATATGGGTCTTTTTCCGAATGGCAGGCAGTGACTAGTGGGATACCGCAGGGATCGGTGCTAGGACCCCAGCTATTCACAATATCTATTAATGATTTAGATGAGGGAACTAAATGTAATATCTCCACATTTGCAGGTGACACAAAACTGGGCGGGAGGGTGAGTTGTGAGGAGGATGCAGAGAGGCTTCAGGGTGATTTGGACAAGTTGAGTGAGTGGGCTAATGCATGGCAGATGCAGTATAATGTGGATAAATGTGAGGTTATCCACTTTGGTAGCAAAAACAGGAAGGCAGATTATTTTCCACTCTTTGTGTGCTTTAAATCTGTGTGGTCACTCTGTCTGTATCGAGTGTGCCCACATTTGGATTTCCATTCTCTGGTCGATTGACCTGCATTTGCTAATTTTGTGGACACAATTTTCAACCTCAGAACCGCAAGCCCATTTAGATCAAAGTGTACAAGACAGAAAATTGGCCAGGTAACCTCATCTGTATGATTTTAGGACAGGACCCTGTTCTGCAGTGCTGATCTGCTTCTCAATGCTGCCAGCCTGGTCTGTAAACAGTAGGTGTCACCTGCAGCATTACTTGTCAATCACGTGGTCTAGACTGCCTGCTTTTTACTTCAGCTGCGTTTGCTGACAATGCTACCACTAGGTGGCACTGCAGTGACACATGCGCAAATGCAGTCTCTGCAACTAAAACGTCAGTTTGTGACATCAGAAAACTGCCAGGACTAAAGATGGCGCCGCTCAAATAATCACACATAGACACCCTAAACACATGGCAGCACACAATGGCCGGAGGGAGATAGCGGGGGAGGAGCGAGCGGGGCAGGGGTGGGGGGGAGCGAGAAGCTGGGGGGGAGGGGGAACGAGCGGGCCGGTTGGGGGAGCGAGTGGGGTGGGGGAGGAGGAGAGCACACCCGTCACCACCAAGGTCTTCGGCTGCACTCTACCCACTTCCCACGCCCCCACTCTCTCCCCGTCATGATGTCATCTGCGCGATTCTGGGTACTGCCTGCGTGGAGTTTGCGAGTTCTCCCTGTGACCGCGTGGGTTTCCGCCGGGTGCTCCGGTTTCCTCCCACAGCCAAAGACTTGCAGGTTGATTGGTAAATTGGCCATTGTAAATTATCCCTAGTGTAGGTAGGTGGGAGGAGAATTGAGGGAAGGTGGGGATGTGGTAAGGAATATGGGATTAATGTAGGATTAGTATAAATGGGTGGTTGATGGTCGGCACAGACTCGGAGGGCCAAAGGGCCTGTTTCGGTGCTGTATCTCTCTATGACTCTCTGTGGGATACACAGAGACTGGACAGTGTAGATTATCCCGTGTGCCCTGGTGTCCATTGTATTCAGTATTTCCAGTGCAGCAATGTTTTCTACATCTTCACTTTAAGAGGAAGTTACCTTTAATGTAAAAAGCAGGCAGTGTGAACCACGTTATTGGGAAGACATGCTGCTGGCGCCACCTACTGTTTACAGACCAGTTTGTCAGGGTATAAAAGACCAGCGCTGGGGCACAGTCTCTTCTTCAAATATCATGCTGATGAGGTTACCAGGACAATATTCTGTCTTATGCACCTCAATGTGAATGGACTGGGGGTCCGAGGTAGAATTTCGCGCCCACAGACCTGGCAAAACAAAACAAAACAAATTAGCGTTGAAAGGGAGGAGGTATTAGCAGTTTTAGCGGGCTTAAAAGTGGATAAATCCCCAGGCCCAGATGAGATGTATCTCAGGCTTTTCTGTGAGGCAAAGGAGGAGACTGCAGAGGCTCTGACACAAATTTTCAATCCTCTCTGGCCACAGGAGAGGGCCAGAGGACTGGAGGACAGTGAATGTGGTACAATTATTCAAGAAGGGTAGCAGGGATAAACCAGGTAATTACAGGCCAGTGAGTCTAACATCAATGTTAGGGACACTAATTAATGATTTAGCTGTGAGTATAGGAGGTATGATCAGTAAGATCACAGAAGACTCAAAAATTGGTGGTGTCATAAATAGTGCTGAGGAAAGCCTTAGATCACAGGACGATATAGATGGGCTGGTAAGATGGGCAGAGCAGTGGCAAATGGAATTTAATCCTGAGAAGTGTGAGGTGACGCATTTTGGGAGGGCTAACAAGGCAAGGGAATATACAATGGATGGTAGGACCCTAGGAAGTACAGAGGGTCAGAGGGACCTTGATGTACTTGTCCATAGATCACTGAAGGCAGCAGCACAGGTAGATCAGGTGGTGAGGAAGGCATTTGGGATACTTGTCGTTATTAGTTGAGGCATAGAATATAAGAGCAGGGAGGTTATGATAGGGCTGTATAAAACTCCAGTTAGGCCACAGCTGGAGTACTGTGTACAGTTCTGGTCACCACACTATAGGAAGGATGTGATTGCACTGGAGAGGGTGCAGAGGAGATTCACCAGGATGTTGCCTGGGTTGGAACATTTCAGCTATGAAGAGAGACTGAATAGGCTTGGGTTGTTTTCCTTAGAGCAGAGAAGGCTGCAGGGGGACCTGATTGAGGTATACAAAATTATGAGGGCTATAGATAGGGTAGATAGGCAGAAACTTTTTTTCCATTAGCAGTGTTGTCAATAATCAGAGGGCACAGATTTAAGGTAAGAGGCAGGAGGTTTAGAGGGGATTTGAGGATTTAACATTTATCACCCAGATGGTGGTTGGAATCTGGAACACACTGCCTGAAGGGCTGGTAGATGCAGGAAACTTCACAACATTTAAGAAGTATTTAGATGAGCACTTGAAACGCCACAGCATATAAGGCTATGGGTCAAATGCTTGATGGCCAGCAGGAACACGATAGGCTGAAGGGTCTGGTTCTGTGCTGTGTAAATCTACAACTATAACTCCATTAATCTATGACCCAAAATTAACAGACAGGAAAGGCAGAGACTGGAAATCCATAGATGGACACACGTAGAATGGATATACGTAGACTGAATACACACAGACTGGACACACACAGACTGGACATACACAGACTGGACACACACAGACTGGACACACACTGACTGGACACACACAGACTGGACACACACAGACTGGACATACACAGACTGGACACACACAGACTGGACACACACTGACTGGACATACACAGACTGGACACACACAGACTGGACACACACTGACTGGACACACACAGACTGGACACACACTGACTGGACATACACAGACTGGACACACACAGACTGGACACACACAGACTGGACATACACAGACTGGACACACACAGACTGGACACACACTGACTGGACACACACAGACTGGACACACACAGACTGGACATACACAGACTGGACACACACAGACTGGACATACACAGACTGGACACACAAAGACTGAACACACACTGACTGGACACACACTGACTGGACACACACAGACTGGACACACACAGACTGGACATACACAGACTGGACACACACAGACTGGACACACACAGACTGGACATACACAGACTGGACACACACAGACTGGACACACACTGACTGGACACACACAGACTGGACACACACTGACTGGACATACACAGACTGGACACACACAGACTGGACACACACAGACTGGACACACACAGACTGGACATACACAGACTGGACACACACAGACTGGACATACACAGACTGGACACACACAGACTGGACACACACAGACTGGACATACACAGACTGGACACACACAGACTGGACATACACAGACTGGACACACACAGACTGGACACACACAGACTGGACATACACAGACTGGACACACACAGACTGGACACACACAGACTGGACACACACAGACTGGACACACACTGACTGGATCTGGACAGATACTGGGAACAAACAGACAGGACAGACTCGGACAGAACAGACACAGACTGGACACACACAGACTGGACACACACTGACTGGATCTGGACAGATACTGGGAACAAACAGACAGGACAGACTCGGACAGAACAGACACAGACTGGACACACACAGACTGGACACACACTGACTGGATCTGGACAGATACTGGGAACAAACAGACAGGACAGACTCGGACAGAACTGACAAAGACTGACCACACAGTCTGGATTCACACAGACTTGATACACAAAGACTGGACAGACACAGAGTAGACAGACAGACTGGACATCCAAAGACTGGACACACACAGACTGGACACACACTGACTGGACACACACAGACTGGACACACACAGAGTGGACACACATAGACTGGGCACACACAGACTGGACACACACAGAGTGGACACACATAGACTGGGCACACACAAACTGGAAAAAACATTAATCTCTCAGTCTATATCATTCCGTGTGCCTTGGTGACACTGTATCTAGAAATTCTAGTGCAGCAATCATTCTACATGCACTTTAAGAACCAACCTGCCTTTCAGTAAAAAGCAGGCAGCCTATACCATGTGATTGACAAGTAATGCTGCAGGTGACACCCACTGTTTACAGATCAGGCTGGCAGCATTGAGAAGCAGATCAGCACTGCAGAACAGGTTCCTGCCCTAAAATCATACAGATGAGGTTACCTGGACAATTTTCTGTCTTGAGCTCTTCGATCTAAATGTGCGTGCAGTTCTGAGGTTGAAAATTGCGTCAACACAAATAGCAAATGCAGGTCAATCTAACAGTCAGTTTCCGCAGAGAATGGAAATCCAAACACGGACATGCAGCCTGGACACACACACAGACTGTAAACAAAGAGAGTGGAAACAGACACAGACAGAACACACACAGAATGGACATACACAGACTGTACCAACATAGACTGAACACACAAAGACTGGATACACACAGTCTGCATACAAATAGAATGAACACACAGACTGGCAGCACACAGAGTGGACACACAAAGGCTGAACACACTGAGACTGGACATACACACAGACGGGAAGCAGACAGAGAGGACACACACACAAACTGAGCATACAGACAGAGTGACCACACAGATTGAAAACACACAAAGACTGGATATACACAGACTAGACACACACGGACTGAATATGAAGAAAGGCTAGAGATACACATTATGGCCGTACAGACAAAAACTGCCCAAACATAAAGACAACACACAAACACACATACACTTTATTCACACAGATTGGAAACAAACAGACTGGTCACACAGACTGAACACACATAGACTGAAAACACATAGAATTGGCACACACAGACTGGACAGACATAGACTGGGAACACAAATTGGACACATACAGACTGTCAACACACTATCTACACATATGGCATCAACATAAAGACTGAAGACAGACTGACTGAAAACACACAGACGGAAGACACCTTGTCTGGATATCTAGCAAGAGAAGTAACAAACTGAATGGAAAGACACAGACTAAAAAACACACTGACTGAACACACAGAGACTGGACGTTCACTGACTGGATAAATACAGACAGGAGGCATGCTGACAGGGAATACTTAACAGGACAAACATAATGACATGACACACACAGATTGGACACGACCAGGCTGGACACAGAGTGAACAGGCAAACACAGACTGGGCACACACAGTCTGAAAACACACAGACTGGACTCACACAGACTGGACATACACAGACTGGAAACTGACAAAATGAACATCATCAAACTAGACACACATAGACTGAACACGCAAACTGGACACACAGAGAATGGGCACTCACAGATTAGATACAATAAACTGTACACACATATATCGGGCAAAAACAGACTGGATACACTCAGGCTGGACACAAACAGGCTGGACACATATAGAGAGAACACACACCAACTGGAAACAAACAGACTGCTCAGGCACAGGCTGAGAACACACAAACTGGACAAATCAAGAATGGACTCACACAAAATTGACACGATGAGGTTGGACAGACACAAACAAGAAACACACATACAGTACACTCACAGACCGGACACACTCAGTCTCATCAAAAACACACTGGACAAACACACAGAATGGACACTAACTGATTAGATACAAACAAACAAATAAACAAACAGCATCTGTGGAAAGAGAAGCAGAGTTAACGTTTCGGGTCAGTGACCCTTCTTCGGAACTGACAAATATTAGAAAAGTCACAGATTATAAACAAGTGAGGTGGGGGTTGGGCAAGAGATAACAAAGGAGAAGGTGCAGATTGGACCAGGCCACATAGCTGACCAAAAGGTCATGGAGCAAAGGCAAACAATATGTTAATGGTGTGTTGAAAGACAAAGCATTAGTACAGATTAGGTGTGAATATACTGAATATTGAACATCAGCAAGTACAAACCTGAAGAAAAACAACCTGAAAAAAACAGTGGGTGAGCAAACTGAACAAACTAAGATGAACTGAAATAAATACAAAAAAAGATTGTAAAAAATGTAAAAAGGAATGCCAAAAAAAAAGGGAAGAAAAAATAACTAAAAATGAAAGTAAAGTGGGGGGCTGTCATGCTCTGAAATTATTGAACTCAATGTTCAGACCGGCAGGCTGTAATGTGCCTAATCGGTAGATGAGATGCTGTTCCTCGAGCTTGCGTTGATGTTCACTGGAACACTGCAGCAATCCCAGGACAGAGATGTGAGCATGAGAGCAGGGGGGAGTGTTGAAATGGCAAGCAACCGGAAGCTCAGGGTCCTGCTTGCGGACTGAGCGGAGATGTTCCGCAAAGCGGTCACCCAGTCTGCGCTTGGTCTCCCCAATGTAGAGGAGACCACACTGTGAGCAGCGAATACAGTATACTACATTGAAAGAAGTACAAGTAAATCGCTGCTTCACCTGAAAGGAGTGTCTTCCCCTCCCTTCCCCTGTCAGCATTCCGAAGGGATCGTTCCCTCCGCGACACCCTGGTCCACTCCTCCATTACCCCCACCACCTCGTCCCCGTCCCAGGGCACCTTCCCTTGCAATCGCAGGAGGTGTAATACCTGCCCCTTTACCTCCTCTCTCCTCACTATCCCAGGCCCCAAACACTCCTTTCAGGTGAAGCAGCGATTTACTTGTACTTCTTTCAATGTAGTATACTGTATTCGCTGCTCACAGTGTGGTCTCCTCTACATTGGGGAGACCAAGCGCAGACTGGGTGACCGCTTTGCGGAACATCTCCGCTCAGTCCGCAAGCAGGACCCTGAGCTTCCGGTTGCTTGCCATTTCAACACTCCCCCCTGCTCTCATGCTCACATCTCTGTCCTGGGATTGCTGCAGTGTTCCAGTGAACATCAACGCAAGCTCGAGGAACAGCATCTCATCTACCGATTAGGCACATTACAGCCTGCCGGTCTGAACATTGAGTTCAATAATTTCAGAGCATGACAGCCCCCCACTTTACTTTCATTTTTAGTTATTTTTTCTTCCCTTTTTTTTTTTGGCATTCCTTTTTACATTTTTTACAATCTTTTTTTGTATTTATTTCAGTTCATCTTAGTTTGTTCAGTTTGCTCACCCACTGTTTTTTTCAGGTTGTTTTTCTTCAGGTTTGTACTTGCTGATGTTCAATATTCAGTATATTCACACCTAATCTGTACTAATGCTTTGTCTTTCAACACACCATTAACATATTGTTTGCCTTTGCTCCATGACCTTTTGGTCAGCTATGTGGCCTGGTCCAATCTGCACCTTCTCCTTTGTTATCTCTTGCCCAACCCCCACCTCACTTGTTTATAATCTGTGACTTTTCTAATATTTGTCAGTTCCGAAGAAGGGTCACTGACCCGAAACGTTAACTCTGCTTCTCTTTCCACAGATGCTGCCAGACCTGCTGAGTGAATCCAGCATTTCTTGTTTTTGTTTCAGATTTCCAGCATCCGCAGTATTTTGCTTTTATTTTAGTGTTTAATTCACTGCCACTTCTCTTCCAGGAATGCCTACCTTGAAGAAGTTCTGCTCTTCTCTCCGACGGGATTTTCGTTTGTCTCTTTTACCTTGTTCACCTTCATTGCTTTCTATTTCCCTCCTGGTGTTTGATAAGGTATCTACCAAAACCCGTTTTCACAGCCACATCTCCTTCCTCAGTGACTGTCTCCGGCTCCGACTGATTCCACGTGGATTCCAACTGCAGTTTCACCCATCATGCTTTGAAACCACCCAGGATCACAGGTATCTCCGAGAAATACAACGTTCCTCGGACTGCTTCTCTCGCCGCATCCTGAGATCCACACTCAGTGCTATGCGCCGCCATATGCACACACTGGACCTCTCTCTCCAGCAGCACCGTCTCACCTTATCTCAAATCTGTTCTACTCCGCAGTTTCATCTCATCTTACGTCTCATCCGACGCATTAACAAAAAACTTTTTTTCTTCCTTTCAGGTGTTAAGGAACGCAAGCTCCAGCAGCTGATGGGGACTAATGCCCCTCCAGATCCTCCTTCCGCTTCACTTCCCTCTGACCCCACCCCTTCTGATCTGACCCCTTGCCGTGTATTCACTATACCCTCTGACCTCCCCCTCTCTGATGCTGAGCGTTCTGTACTCAGCAAAGGTCTCAGTTTTATCCCCTTACGCCCCCACCTCAATGAATTTCGCGCTCGGCATGACGTTGAGCTCTTCTTCCGTCGCCTCCGCCTCCGGGCTCACTTCTTCGACCAGGAGTCCTCCCCCCGACCAGCAGACCCATTCACCCGCCTCCAGCATTCTCCCTCTACCTGGACCCCTCACCCTGGCCTCTTACCCGCTCTTGATCTCTTCATTGAAAACTGTCGGCGAGACATTGGTCGTCTCAATTTCTCTGCCCCCCTCACTCACTCTAACCTGTCCCCCTCTGAACTTGAGGCACTCCGTTCTCTCAGGTCCAACCCCGACATGGTCATCAAACCTGCAGACAAGGGTGGTGCTGTTGTTGTATGGCGTACCGACCTCTACCTTGCAGAAGCTCAACGCCAACTCACAGACACCTCTTCCTACCTCCCTCTGGACCATGACCCCACCACCGAACATCAAGCCACCGTCCAAAGGACTGTCACTGACCTCATCTCCTCTGGAGATCTTCCCTCTACAGCTTCCAACCTCATAGTCCCGCAACCCCGGACAGCCCGCTTCTACCTCCTTCCCAAAATCCACAAACAGGACTGTCCCGGCAGACCCATTGTGTCAGCCTGCTCCTGCCCAACTGAACTTATTTCTTCCTATCTAGACTCTCTCTTTTCTCCGCTGGTCCAGTCTCTTCCCACCTACATCCGTGACTCTTCTGACGCCCTACGTCATTTTGACAATTTCCAGTTTCCTGGTCCCAACCGCCTCCTCTTCACTATGGACGTCCAATCGCTCTACACCTCCATCCCCCACCAGGATGGTTTGAGGGCTCTCCGCTTCTTCCTGGAACAGAGGCCCAACCAGTCCCCATCCACCAACACCCTCCTCCGCCTGGCTGAACTTGTTCTCACATTGAACAACTTCTCCTTCAACTCCATGCATTTCCTTCAAGTAAAAGGTGTCGCTATGGGTACCCGCATGGGTCCTAGTTATGCCTGTCTTTTTGTGGGATATGTCGAGCATTCTTTGTTCCAGTCCTACTCAGGCCCCCTCCCCCAACTCTTTTTCCGGTACATTGATGACTGTATCGGTGCCGTTTCCTGCTCCCGCCCTGAACTAGAAAACTTTATCAACTTTGCTTCCAATTTCCACCCTTCTCTCACCTTTACATGGTCCATCTCTGACACTTCCCTTCCCTTCCTCGACTTCTCTGTCTCCATCTCTGGGGATAGGTTGTCTACCAATATCCATTATAAGCCCACTGACTCCCACAGCTACCTCGACTACACTTCTTCACACCCTACCTCCTGTAAGGACTCCATTCCATTCTCCCAGTTTCTCCGTCTCCGACGCATCTGCTCTGATGATGCTACCTTCCATGACGGTGCTTCTGATATGACCTCCTTTTTCCTCAACCGAGGATTTCCCCCCACTGTGGTTGACAGGGCCCTCAACCGTGTCCGACCCATTCCCCGCACCTCTACCCTCACCCCTTCCCCTCCCTCCCAGAACCGTGACAGGGTTCCCCTTGTCCTCACTTTTCATCCCACCAGCCTCCATATCCAAAGGATCATCCTCCGCCATTTTCGCCACCTCCAGCGTGATGCCACTACCAGTCGCATCTTCCCCTCCCTTCCCCTGTCAGCATTCCGAAGGGATCGTTCCCTCCGCGACACCCTGGTCCACTCCTCCATTACCCCCACCACCTCGTCCCCGTCCCAGGGCACCTTCCCTTGCAATCGCAGGAGGTGTAATACCTGCCCCTTTACCTCCTCTCTCCTCACTATCCCAGGCCCCAAACACTCCTTTCAGGTGAAGCAGCGATTTACTTGTACTTCTTTCAATGTAGTATACTGTATTCGCTGCTCACAGTGTGGTCTCCTCTACATTGGGGAGACCAAGCGCAGACTGGGTGACCGCTTTGCGGAACATCTCCGCTCAGTCCGCAAGCAGGACCCTGAGCTTCCGGTTGCTTGCCATTTCAACACTCCCCCCTGCTCTCATGCTCACATCTCTGTCCTGGGATTGCTGCAGTGTTCCAGTGAACATCAACGCAAGCTCGAGGAACAGCATCTCATCTACCGATTAGGCACATTACAGCCTGCCGGTCTGAACATTGAGTTCAATAATTTCAGAGCATGACAGCCCCCCACTTTACTTTCATTTTTAGTTATTTTTTCTTCCCTTTTTTTTTGGCATTCCTTTTTACATTTTTTACAATCTTTTTTTGTATTTATTTCAGTTCATCTTAGTTTGTTCAGTTTGCTCACCCACTGTTTTTTTCAGGTTGTTTTTCTTCAGGTTTGTACTTGCTGATGTTCAATATTCAGTATATTCACACCTAATCTGTACTAATGCTTTGTCTTTCAACACACCATTAACATATTGTTTGCCTTTGCTCCATGACCTTTTGGTCAGCTATGTGGCCTGGTCCAATCTGCACCTTCTCCTTTGTTATCTCTTGCCCAACCTCCACCTCACTTGTTTATAATCTGTGACTTTTCTAATATTTGTCAGTTCCGAAGAAGGGTCACTGACCCGAAACGTTAACTCTGCTTCTCTTTCCACAGATGCTGCCAGACCTGCTGAGTGAATCCAGCATTTCTTGTTTTTGTTTCAGATTTCCAGCATCCGCAGTATTTTGCTTTTATTTAAATAAACAAACAGACCAGTCGAGTACAGACTGGAAATATACAGACTTGACACACAAATACTGGTCGCATTACTGGACACACACAGACTGGACAAACACAGACTGGATACTTGCAGATTAGACACACAGAGACTGGACTCACACAGAATGTACACACACGGCCTCGACACACAGACTGGAAAAGAAATAAAGAACACACAGTCTTTACACACATGGACTGGACACACACAGGCTGGAAACACAATGACGGAGCACAAACAAATAGAAACACATGGACTTGACACACATATTCTGTAAGTGTTCAGTCTTTAGGTCCACACTGTTTGTGAAAGTCAGTGTGCTTCCAGCCTGTGTGTGTCCACACTGTGGGAGTCCACCCTGTGTTTGTCCTGTCTGTGTGTTTCCAGTCTGTGTGTGTCAAGTCTGTGTGAATCCAGTCTGTCTGTATCTAGTCTGTGTATCCAGTATTTGTGTGTCCAGTCTGTCTGTATTCAGTCTGTGTGGCAAGTCTTTGTGTATGCAGTGTGTGATGAAAGTCTTTGTGTATTCAGTCTGAGGCGTTCAGACTATATTTAGACAGTCTTTGTGTGGCCAGTCTTTGTCAGTTCTGTCTGTGTCTTTCCTGTCTCTTTGCTGCCAGTTTCTGTGTACATCCAGTCTGTGTGTGTCCTGTCTGTGTGTATTCAGTCTCAGTGTATCCATTCTATGTGTGTCTATCTATGGATTTCCAGTCTCTGCCCTATCCTGTCTGTTAATTTGGTTTTGTTTGCCAAGTCTGTGGGTGTGAAATTCAACCTCAGACCCCCAGTCCATTCACATCGAGGTGCATAAGACAGAATATTGTCCTGGTAACCTCATCAGCATGATATTTGATGAAGAGACTGTACCCCAGTGCTGGTCTTTTATACCCTGACAAACTGGTCTGCAAACAGTAGGTGGCGCCAGCAGCATGTCTTCCCAATAACATGGTTCACACTGTCTGCTTTTTACATTAAAGGTAACTTCCTCTTAAAGTGAAGATGTAGAAAACATTGCTGCACTTGAAATACTGAATACAATGGACACCAGGGCACACGGGATAATCTACACTGTCCAGTCTCTGTGTGTCCCACATCTATCTGCCTCGTCTGTGTGTGTCCCGTCTGTATCTGGCCTGTCTGTTTGTTTCCTGTCTGTACCTGTCCAGTCAGTGTGTGTCCTGTTAGTGTGTGTTTGGTCGGTGTGAGCAGCATCTCTGTATGTCAATTATGTGTTTGTGCTGTCAGCATATGGTCCATAAGTGTGTATCCCTTCTGTGTGTTCTCAGTCTGTGTGTGTTCAGTCTATGTATGTTCTGTCTGTGTGCCGATTCTGTGTGTGTCCACTTCTTGTGATTCCTGTCTTCCTTTTATGTTCAGTCTGTGTGCGTACTGTCTGTGTGTTCAGTTTGTGTGTTCAGTCTTCATGTTTCCAGTCTGAACATGTCTGTTCTAAGTGTGTTCAGTCTATGTGTGTCAAGTCTGTGTGTTTCTATTTGTTTGATGCTCCGTCATTGTGTGTCCAGTCCGTGTGTGTAAAGACTGTGTGTTCTTTATTTTTCTCCAGTCTATGTGAGTCCTGTCTATGTGAATCCATTCTGTGTGTTGTCCAGTATGTTAGTGACGAGTCTGTGAATGTTCTGTGTGTTTCTTGTTTGTATCTGTCCATTCTGATCGTGTCGTTCTGTATGAGTCCATTCTAACCGTGTGTGTCCAGTTTGTGTGGCCTCAGCCTGTGCCTGTGCAGACTGTGTGTATCCTGTCTGTTTGTGCCTTATATGTGTGTACAGTTTATTTGTATCCAGTCTGTCAGTGTCCATTCTGTGTGTGCCCAGTCTGTGTGTTCAGTCTATGCGTGTCTAGTTTGTCCACATTCTGTTTGTCTGTTTTCAGCCTGTGTGTGCCCAGTCTGTGTGTGTCACGTCATTATGTTTATCCTGTTAGGCCTTTCCTGTCAGCATGTCTCCCGACTGTATTTAACAAGTCAGTGCATGTCCAGTCTCTGTATTTTCAGTCAGTGTGTTTTTTAGTCTGTGTCTTTCCATTCTGTTTGTTACTTGTCTTGTTGGATATCCAGACTGGGTGTCTTCCGTCTGTGTGTTTTCAGTCATTACGTGTTCATCTTTACGACCATGCTGTGTGTGAAGTTGGTGTGTTTCCAGTCTGTTTGTGTCTAATATATGTGTTCCCAGTCTATGTGTGTCCAGTCTGTGCTTGTGCAGTCTGTCTGTCCTGTCTGTTTGTTTCTGTTCTGTTTGTGTCCACTCTGTGTGAATTCAGTGTGTGTGTGTGTGTTGTCTTTATGTGTAGGCAGTTTTTATTTAGAGCAAGAGAATGAGGCAGGCAGTGCAGGAATCTCCTGTAGCTATTCCCCTGCAAAACAGATATACTGCTTTGGATACTGTTGGGGGAATGGCCTCTCAGGGGAAAGCACCAACAGCCCAGTTCGCTGCAACACAGTTGGCTCTGCTGCACAGGGGAGGAGTAAAAAGTGTGGGAATGCAATAGTTATAGGGGATTCAATTGTAAGAGGAATAGATAGGCATTTCTGTGGCCGCAAAAGAGGCTCCAGGATGGTATGTTACCTCCCTGGTGCTAGGGTCAAGGATATCTCAGAGCGGTTACAGGACATTCTGAAGGGGGAGGGTGAACAGCCAGTGGTTCTGGTACAGATTGGTACAAACGACATAGGTAAAAAAAAAGGATGAGGTCCTAAAAGCAGTATATAGGGAGTTAGGAAGTAAGTTGAAAAGTAGGACCTTAAAGGTAGTGATCTCAGGATTACTACCAGTGCCACGTGCTAGTCAGAGTAGAAATAGCAGGATATATCGGATGAATACGTGGCTGAAGAGATGGTGTGAGGGGGAGGGTTTTAGATTCCTGGGACACTGGGACCGGTTCTGGGGGAGGTGGGACCAGTACAAACTGGACGGGTTACAACTGGGCAGGACCGGGACTGATGTCCTCGGGGGAGTATTTGCTAGAGTGATTGGGGAGGGTTTAAACTAAAATGGCAGGGGGATGGGAACCTTTGCAAGGAGTCAGAGGAGGGGGGATCAAAGACAAGAACAAAAGACAGTAAGGGGAATAAGAAAAGTGATAGGCAGAGAAATCAAGGGCCAGAATCAAACAGGACCACAGTGAAAAATAGTGGGAAGAGGACAAGTAATGTTAAAAAGACAAGCCTTAAGGCTTTGTGCCTTAACGCGTGGAGCATTCACAATAAAGTGGATGAATTAATTGTGAAAATGGATGTAAATGGGTATGATATAGTCGGGATTATGGACACATGTCTGCAGGGTGACCAGGGATGGGAAATGAACATCCAGGGATATTCAGTATTTAGGAAGGAAAGGCAAAAAGCAAAAGGCGGTGGAGTTGCATTGCTGGTTAAAGAAGAAATTAACACAATAGTGAGGAAGGATATTGGCTCTGACAATATGGAATCTGTATGGGTCGAGCTGAGAAACACTAAGGGGTAAAAAAGGTTAATGGGGGTTGTATATAGACCCCCAAACTGTAATGGTGATGTTGGGAAAGGCAGTAAACAGGAAATTAGAGATGCATGCGATAAAGGAACATCTGTAATTATGGGTGATTTTAATCTGCATATAGATTGGGCAAATCAAATTAGTCACAATACCGCAGAGGAGGAATTCTTGGAGTGTATACAGGATAGTTTTCTGGACCAATATGTTGAGGAACCAATGAGAGAACATGTCATCCTAGATTGGGTATTGTGTAATGAGAGAGGAATAATTGACAATCTAGTGGTGCGAGACCCCTTGGGGACGAGCGACCATAATATGATAGAATTCTTCATCAAGATGGAGAGTGATGTAGTTGATTCTGAGACTGGGATCCTGAATCTTAATAAAGGAAACTACAAAGGTACGAGGCACGAGTTAGCTATGATGGATTGGGAAACATTACTTAAGGGGATGACGGTGGATAGGCAATGGGAAACATTCAAACATTCAAAGAGCGCATGGATGAACTGCAACAATTGTTTATTCCTGTCTGGCGCAAAAGTAAAACGGAAAAGGTAGCCAAACCATGGCTTACAAGGGAAATTAGAGATAGCATTAGATCCAAGGAAGAGGCATACAAATTCACCAGAAAAAGCAACAGACCTGAGGATTGGGAGCAGTTTAGAATTCAGCAAAGGAGGGCCAAGGGATTGATTAAGAAGGGGAAAATAGAGTACGAGAGCAAGCTTGCGGGGAACATAAAAACTGGCTGTAAAAGTTTCTATAGGTATGTGAAGAGAAAAAGATTGGTGAAGACAAATGTAGGTCCCTTACAGTCAGAAGAGGGGAATTTATTATGGGGAACAAAGAAATGGCTGACCAACTAAATGCATACTTTGGTTCTGTCTTCACTAAGGAGGACACAAATATCATACCAGAAATGTTGGGAAAGACAGGGTTTAGTGAGAGAGAGGAACTGAAGGAAATCAGTATTAGTAGAAAAATGGTGTTGGGAAAATTGATGGGATTGAAGGCTGATAAATCTCCAGGGCCTGATGGTCTGCATCCCAGAGGACTTAAAGAAGTGGCCCTAGAAATAGTGGATGCATTGGTGGTCATCTTCCAAGATTCTATAGACTCTGAAACAGTTCCTACAGATTGGAGGGTAGCTAATGTAACCCCACTATTTAAAAAGGGAGGTAGCGAGAAAGCAGGGAATTACAGACCAGTCAGACAGACATCGGTATTGGGGAAAATTCTAGAGTTTATTATCAAAGATTTTACAGCACAGCACTTAGAGAACAGTGGTAGAATCGGGCAGAGTCAGCATGGATTTACGAAAGGGAAATCATGCTTGACAAATCTACTAGAATTCTTCGAGGATGTAACTACTGGAGTTGATGGGGCGGGAGGGGCAGTGGATGTGGTTTATTTGGACTTCCAGAAGGCTTATGACAATAAGAGATCAGCATGTAAAATTAAAGCGCATGGGATTGGGGGTAGTGTATTGCGATGGATAGAAAATTGGTTGGTGGACAGGAAACAAAGAGCAGAGATAAATGGTTCTTTTTCCGAATGGCAGGCAGTGACTAGTGGGGTACTGCAGGGATTGGTGCTAGGACCCCAGCTATTCACAATATATATTAATGATTTAGATGAGGGAACTAAATGTAATATCTCCAAATTTGCAGGTGACACAAAACTGGGCGGGAGGGTGAGTTGTGAGGAGGATGCAGAGAGGCTTCAGGGTGATTTGGACAAGTTGAGTGAGTGGGCTAATGCATGGCAGATGCAGTATAATGTGGATAAATGTGAGGTTATCCACTTTGGTAGCAAAAACAGGAAGGCAGATTATTATCCAGTCTTTGTGTACTTTAAATCTGTGTGGTCACTCTGTCTGTATCGAGTGTGTATGGTCAGTTTGTGCGTGTGTCCACTCTGTGTGCTTCCAGTCTGTGTGTATGTCCAGTCTGTGTGTCCATTCTATCTGTATGCAATCTGTGTGTATCCTGTCTCTGTGTGTTCAGTCTGAGTGGGTCCTGTGTGTGTTTGTGTGTTCAATCTATGGTTGTACAGTCTTTGTGTGACTTTTCTGTGTGTATTCTACCTGTGTCTGCTTCCAGTCTGTTTGCTTAAAGTCTGTGTGTGCGCCCAGTCAGTGCCTGTCCAGTCTGTGTGTGTCCTGTCTGCGTGTGTCCTGTCTGTGTGTGTCCAATCTGCGCGTGTCCAGTCTACGTGTGTCCAGTCTGCGTGTGTCCAGTCCACGTGTGTCCAATCTGCGTGTGTCCAGCCTACGTGTGTCATGTCGGTATGTCCAATCTGCGTGTGTCCAGTCTACGTGTGTCCAGTCTGTGTGTGTCCAGTCTACGTGTGTCCTGTCGGTGTGTCCAATCTGCGTGTGTCCAGTCTACGTGTGTCCAGTCTATGTGTGTCCTGTCGGTGTGTCTAATCTGCGTGTCCAGTCTACGTGTGTCCAATCTACGTGTGTCCAGTCTACGTGTATCCAATCTGCGTGTGTCCAGTCTACGTGTGTCCAGTCTGTGTGTGTCCTGTCGGTGTGTCTAATCTGCGTGTGTCCATTCTACGTGTGTCCAATCTACGTGTGTCCAGTCTGTGTGTGTCCTGTCGGTGTGTCTAATCTGCGTGTGTCCAGTCTACGTGTGTCCAGTCTACGTGTGTCCTGTCGGTGTGTCCAGTCTACGTGTGTCCAATCTACGTGTGTCCAGTCTACGTGTGTCCAATCTGCGTGTGTCCAGTCTACGTGTGTCCAGTCTGTGTGTGTCCTGTCGGTGTATCCAGTCTACGTGTGTCCAATCTGCGTGTGTCCAGTCTACGTGTGTCCAGTCTGTGTGTGTCCTGTCGGTGTATCCAGTCTACGTGTGTCCAGTCTGTGTGTGTCCTGTCAGTGTGTCCAGTCTACGTGTGTCCACTCTGTGTGTGTCCTGTCAGTGTGTCCAGTCTACGTGTGTCCAGTCTGTGTGTGTCCTGTCGGTGTGTCCAGTCTACGTGTGTCCAGTCTACGTGTGTCCATGTTTGGATTTCCATTCTCGATTAGATTGACCTGCATTTACTAATTTTGTGGATGCAATTTCAACCTCAGAACCGCAAGCCCATTTCGATCGAAGACAGAAAATTGTCCAGGTAACCTCATCTGTATGATTTGAGGACAGGAACCTGTTCTGCAGTGCTGATCTGCTTCTCAATGCTGCCAGCCTGGTCTGTAAACAGTAGGTGTCACCTGCAGCAGTGCTTGTTAATCACGTGGTCCAGGCTGCCTGCTTTTTACTTCGGCTGCGTTTGCCGACAATGCTACCACTAGGTGGCACTGCAGTGGCACATGCGCAAATGCAGTCTCTGCAACTAAAACGTCAGTTTGTGACGTCAGAAAACTGCCAGGACTAAAGATGGCGCTGCTCAAATAATCACACATAGACACCCTAAACACATGGCAGCACACAATGGCCGGAGGGAGGTAGCGGGGGGAGGGGCGAGAGGCTGGGGCGGGAGAAACGAGCGGGTCGGGGAGGAGGAGAGCTCACCCGTCACTAGCAAGGTCTTCACCCGCACTCTCCCCGCTTCCCCCACCCTGCTCTCTCCCCGCGTTGACATCGTCTGTGCATACACCAACCAGCCCTGGTACTGAGGAACGCAGTGCATGTGCAGAGAGTAGGATCCAATGTGCACAGATTAGCGCAGTCTGATGACGTCAGCTGCCGGCTGCATTGTCAATAATCACTTTGTTTATTATATTGAACATTCATAGACTGGACACACAGAAACTGGAAAACACAGTCATCTCTCAGTCTATATCATTCCATGTGCCTTGGTGACACTCTATCTAGAAATTCTAGTGCAGCAATCATTCTACATCCACTTTAACAACCAACCTGCCTTTAAACAAAGTAATTAGTGACAATGCAGACAGAGGCTGATGTCATCAGACTGCGCCATACTGTGCACATGCTCAGATTGGATCCTACTCTCTGCACATGTGCTGCATTCTGCAGTGTCAGGACTGGTTTGCGCATGTACAGATGATGTCATCACATAACGTGGGGAGAGAGCGGGGGTGGGGGAAGCGGGGAGAGTGCGGCCGAAGACCTTGGTGGTGGCAGGTGCGCTCTCCTCCTCCACCTCCCGGCCCACTTGCTATCTCCCTCCACCCCGCCCCCACCCACTCGCTATCTCCCTACGGCCATCGTGTGCTGTCATGTGTTTAGGTTGCCTATGTGTGATTATTTGAGCAGCGCCATCTTTAATCCTGGCAGCTGTCTGACATCACAGAGTGTGATGTTTGAGTGACAGAGGCTGCATTTGTGCATGTTCCACTGCAGTGCCACCTAGTGGGAGCAATGTCTGCAAATGCAGCCGACAAATAAATTGTACACACATATTTCGGGCACAGATTGGATACACTCAGAATGGACACAAATAGGACACACACTGACTGGACGCAGACAGACTGCACAGGCACAGGTGAGAACACACAGACTGGACACACATGCCAGAATGGACACACACAGAATTGACACGATCAGATTGGACAGACACAAACAAGAAACACACATACAGTACACTCACAGACTGGACACACTCTGACATGTCACATACATACTGGACAACATGCACAGAATGGAATCAGACAGAACGGAAACTAACTGATTGGATACAAACAAACTGGACACACACATACAGTACACTCACATACTGGACACACACAGACAGGGCATACACAGACTGGATACTCTCAGAGTGGAGACACACAGACCGGACACACACAGACAGGGGACACACACAGACAGGGCACACACAGACAGGGCACACACAGACTGGACATTCTCAGATTGGACCCACTCAGATTGGAGACACACAGACTGGACACACACAGACAGGGCACACACAGACCGGACACATACAGACAGGGCACACACAGACAGGGGACACACACAGACAGGGGACACACACAGACAGGGCATACACAGACAGGGCACACACAGACAGGGCACACACAGACAGGGCACACACAGACAGGGCACACACAGACTGGATACACACAGACAGGGGACACACACAGACAGGGCACACACAGACAGGGCACACACAGACAGGGCATACACAGACAGGGCACACACAGACTGGATACTCTCAGATTGGACCCACTCAGATTGGAGGCACACAGACAGGGCATACACAGACAGGGGACACACAGACAGGGCATATACAGACAGGGCACACACAGACAGGGCACACACAGACAGGGCATACACAGACAGGGCACACACAGACAGGGCACACACAGACTGGACACACACAGACAGGGCACACACAGACAGGGCACACACAGACAGGGCACACACAGACTGGATACTCTCAGATTGGAGACACACAGACCGGACACACACAGACAGGGCACACACAGACTGGATACTCTCAGATTGGACCCACTCAGATTGGAGGCACACAGACAGGGCACACACAGACTGGATACTCTCAGAGTGGAGACTCTCAGATTGGAGGCACACAGACCGGACACACACAGACTGGATACTCTCAGAGTGGAGACTCTCAGATTGGAGACACACAGACCGGACACACACAGACAGGGCACACACAGACTGGATACTCTCAGATTGGACCCACTCAGATTGGAGGCACACAGACAGGGCACACACAAACTGGATACTCTCAGAGTGGAGACTCTCAGATTGGAGGCACACAGACCGGACACACACAGACAGGGGACACACACAGACAGGGCACACACAGACTGGATACTCTCAGAGTGGAGACTCTCAGATTGGAGACACACAGACAGGGCACACACAGACAGGGCACACACAGACTGGATACTCTCAGAGTGGAGACTCTCAGATTGGAGACACACAGACAGGACACACACAGACTGGACATTCTCAGATTGGACCCACTCAGATTGGAGACACACAGACTGGACACACACAGACAGGGCACACACAGACTGGGCATACACAGACAGGGCACACACAGACAGGGCACACACAGACTGGGCAGACACAGACAGGGCACACACAGACTGGATACTCTCAGAGTGGAGACTCTCAGATTGGAGACACACAGACAGGACACACACAGATTGGACCCACTCAGATTGGAGACACACAGACTGGACATTCTCAGATTGGACCCACTCAGATTGGAGACACACAGACTGGACACACACAGACTGGGCACACACAGACCGGACACACACAGACAGGGCACACACAGACCGGACACACACAGACAGGGCACACACAGACTGGACATTCTCAGATTGGACCCACTCAGATTGGAGACACACAGACTGGACACACACAGACCGGGCACACACAGACCGGACACACACAGACTGGGCACACACAGACCGGACACACACAGACCGGGCACACACAGACCGGACACACACAGACAGGGCACACACAGACTGGACATTCTCAGATTGGACACTCTCAGATTGGAGACACACAGACTGGACACACACAAACTGTACACTCTCAGATTGGACACACATTGACAGGAAACACAGACTGGACACTCTTAGACCAGTCTAGTACAGACTGGAAATATACAGACTTGACACACAAATACTGGTCGCATTACTGGACACACACAGACTGGACACACACAGACAGGGCACACACAGACTGGACAAACACAGACTGGATACTCGCAGATTAGACACACAAAGACTGGACTCACACAGAATGTACACACACGGCCTCGACACATACAGACTGGAAAAGAAATAAAGAACACACAGACTTTACACACACAGACTGGAAACACACAGGCTGGAAACACAATGACGGGGCATAAACAAATAGAAACACACAGACATGAAACACACAGACTCAAATGAAACAGTCGGGAAACCTATGGATTGGATACACATAGACTAAATATTAATAGACTGAGCAAACACAGACAGAATGCTAAGAGACTGGAAAAAGACAGACTGATCATTGGCAGAATAAACAACAAATGACTGAACACACAAGGACTGGATACACACACGGGATACAAACAGACTGGACAAACACTGACTGAACACACACAGATACATGATAGACATAGAGTGAAAACACTTAGAACAGAAATGTTCAGACTGGAAACACGAAGACTGAACACACAAACTGAACACACAGACAGTACACACACAGACTGAACATAAAGGAAGACAGGAAGCACAAGTAGTGGACACGTACAGACTCGGCACACAGACAGAACATACACAGGCTGAACACACACAGACTGAACAGACACAGACTGAGAACACACTGAAGGGATACACACTTATGGAACATTTGCTGACAGCACAAACACATAATTGACATACAGAGATGCTGCTCACATGGAGTTTGCATGGAGTCTCCCTGTGACCGCGTGGGTTTCCGCCGGATGCTCCAGTTTCCTCCCACAGTCAAAGACTTGCAGGTTGATCGTTAAATTGGCCATTGTAAATTGTCCCTAGTGTAGGTAGGTGGTAGGAGAATTGAGGGAAGGTGGGGATGTGGTAAGGAATATGGGATTAATGTAGGATTAGTATAAATGGGTGGTTGATGGTCGGCACAGACTCGGTGGGCCAAAGGGCCTGTTTCAGTTCTGTATCACTCGATGGCTCTATGTGGGATACACAGTGACTGGAGAGTGTAGATTATCCCGTGTGCCCTGGTGTCCATTGTATTCAGTATTTCAAGTGCAGCAATGTTTTCTACATCTTCACTTTAAGAGGAAGTTACCTTTAATGTAAAAAGCAGGCAGTGTGAACCATGTTATTGGGAAGACATGCTGCTGGCGCCACCTACTGTTTACAGACCAGTTTGTCAGGGTATAAAAGACCAGCACTGGGGCACAGTCTCTTCATCAAATATCATGCTGATGAGGTTACCAGGACAATATTCTGTCTTATGCACCTCGATGTGAATGGACTGGGATCCGAGGTTGAACTTTGCACCCACAGACTTGGCAAAGCAAAGCAAAACAAAGTAGAATTAGAAGGGAGGATGTATGAGCAGTTTTTGCAGGCTTGCAAGTGGATAAATCCCCAGGCCCAGATGAGATGTATCCCAGGCTGTTATGTGAGGCAAGGGAGGAGATTGCAGGGGCTCTGACGCAAATTTTCAAATCATCTCTGGTTACAGGAGAAATACCAGAGGACTGGAGGACAGGGAATGTGGTACCATTATTCAAGAATGGTAGTCGGGATAAACCAGGTAATTACAGGCCAATGAGTCTAACATCAGTGGTTGGGAAACTATTGGAATAAATTCTGAGGGACAGGATTAATCACCACTTGGAGAGACAGGGATTAATCAAGGATAGTCAGCATGGCTTTGTCAGGGGGAGATCATGTCTATCAAATTTGATTGAATTTTTCGAGGAGGTGACTCGGTGTGCACATGAGGGTAAAGCAGTTGATGTAGTCTACATGGACTTCAGTAAGGCCTTTGATGAGATGCCACATGGGAGATTGGTTAAGAAGGTAAGAGCCCATGGGATCCAGGGCAATTTGGCAAATTGGATGCAAAATTGGCTTCGTGACGTGAGGCAGAGGGTGATGGTCGAGGGTTGTTTTTGTGAGTGGAAGCCTGTGACCAGTGGTGTACCGCAGGGATCGGTGCTGGGATCCTTGATGTTTGAAGTGTAGATTAATGATTTAGATGTGAATATCGGAGGTATGATCAGTAAGTTTGCAGATGACACAAAAATTAGTGGTGTTGTAAATAATGAGGAGAAAAGCCTGAGATTACAGGACGATATAGATGAGTTGGTAAAATGGTCAGTGTAGTGGCAAATGGAATTTAATCCTGAGAAGTGTGAGGTGATGCATTTTGGGAGCAATTCAAGAGAATATCCAATGGATGGCAGGACCCTAGGAAGTACAGAATGTCAGGGGGACCTTGGTGTACTTCTCCCAGACACACACACACTGGACACCGACAGGCTGGACACACACAGAGCAGCTCTACACAGTTTGAACAGGCACCCTCGGAACGCAGTGAAAATAAACACACGGACTTGATTCACACAGTCTGCACATAAAAAGACAGGACATTCACAGAGAGATACACAGAATCTCGACATACAAAGTCTGGACACAGTGCAGACTGAAATCACTCAGACTGAAAAAATAAATTGTTAAGATACACTTAGGCTGGATGCACTGAGAATGGACACACGTAGGCTGGACAAACACAGAGTGGGCACAGAAACTGGACATACACAGACTGGACACACACAGATTAAATACACACAGACGGGACACACACAGAGTGGACACACACAGAGTGGACACAGAAACTGGACATACACAGACTGGACACACACAGATTAAATACACACAGACGGGACACACACACAGTGGACATACACAGAGTGGACACAGAAACTGGACATACACAGACTGGATACATACCCAGACTGTAAACAAAGAGACTGGAAATAGACAGAGACAGAACATACACAGAATAGACAGACAAAGATCATACAAACATAGACTGCACACACACACACACAGACTGGATACACACAGACAAGGCCGATACAGACTGGAAACACTCAGACCAGTCTAGTACAGACTGGAAATATAAAGACTTGACACACAAATACTGATCGCATTTCTGGACACACACAGACTGGACAAATACAGACCGGATACTCGGAGATTAGACACACAAAGACTGGACTCACACAGGCTCAACACACACAGCCTGGAAAATAAATAAAGAATACACAGTCTTTACACACACAGACTTTACACACACAGACTTTACACACACAGACTTTACACACACAGTCTTTACACACACAGACTTTACACACACAGACTTTACACACACAGTCTTTACACACACAGACTTTACACACACAGACTTTACACACACAGACTTTACACACACAGTCTTTACACACACAGACTTGACACACACAGACTTTACACACACAGACTTTACACACAAAGACTTTACACACACAGACTTTACACACACAGACTTGACACACACAGACTTTACACACACAGTCTTTACACACACAGACTTGACACACACAGACTTGACACACACAGACTTTACACACACAGACTTTACACACACAGACTTTACACACACAGCCTCGACACAGTCTGGAAACCCACGGATTGGATGCACATGGACTGAACATACATAGACTGGGCAAACACAGAGTGAACACAAAGAGACTGGAAAAAGACAGTGTAGATAATCCCGTGTGCCCTGGTGTCCATTGTATTCAGGATTTCAAGTGCAGCAATGTTTTCGACATCTTCACTTTAAGAGGAAGTTACCTTTAATGTAAAAAGCAGACAGTGTGAACCATGTTATTGGGAAGACATGCTGCTGGCGCCACCTACTGTTTACAGACCAGTTTGTCAGGGTATAAAAGACCAGCACTGGGGCACAGTCTCTTCATCAAATATCATGCTGATGAGGTTCCCAGGACAATATTCTGTCTTATGCACCTCAATGTGAATGGACTGGGATCCGAGGTTGAATTCGCACCCACAGACTTGGCAAAGTAAAGCAAAACCAATTCGCATTGAAAGGGAGGATGTATTAACTGTTTTAGCGGGCTTAAAAGTGGATAAATCCCTAGCTCCAGATGAGATGTATCACAGGCTGCGATGTGAGGCAAGGGAGGAGATTGCAGGAGCTCTGACACAAATTTTCAAATCCTCTCTGGCCACAGGACAGGTGCCAGAAGACTGTGTGTTTGTGTGTTTCCAGTCTGAACATGTCTGTTCTAAGTGTGTTCAGTCGATGAGTGTCATGTATCTGTGTGTGTCCAGTCTGTTTGTATCCCGTGTGTGTATCCAGTCCTTATGTCTTCAGTCAGTTTTGGTTTAGTTTGCCAACGATCAGTCTGTCTTTTTCCAGTCTCTTTGCATTCAGTCTGTGTTTCCCAGTCTGTGTGTATTCAGTCCATGTGTCTCCAATCTGTGGTTTTCCCGACTGTTTGTGTCAAAGCTGTGCGTGTAATGTCTGTGTGTGTCCAGAATGTGTGTAAAGACTGTGTGTTCTTTATTATTTTTCCAGTCTGTGTGTGTCGAGGCCGTTTGAGTTCATTCTGTGTGTGTCCAGTCTGTGTTTGCCCAGTCTGTGTGTGTCCAGTAATGTGACCAGTATTTGTGTGTCAAGTCTGTATATTTCCAGTCTGTACTAGACTGGTCTGTTTGTTTATTTGTTTGTTTGTATCTAATCAGTTAGTGTCCATTCTGTGTGTTTGTCCAGTGTGTTTTTGATGAGACTGAGTGTGTCCGGTCTGTGAGTGTACTGTATGTGTGTTTCTTGTTTGTGTCTGTCAATCTCATCGTGTCAATTTTGTGTGAGTCCATTCTTGATTTGTCCAGTCTGTGTGTTCTCAGCCTGTGCCTGAGCAGTCTGTTTGTTTCCAGTTGGTGTGTGTTCTCTCTATATGTGTCCAGCCTGTTAGTGCCCATTCTGTGTGTGTCCAGTATGTGTGTTCAGTCTATGTGTGTCTAGTTTGACTATGTTCATTTTTTAAAATATTCTTTCCTGGGATGTGGGCTTCGCTGGCCAGGCCAGCATTTATTGCCCATCCCTAATTGCCCTCGAGAAGGTGGTGGTGAGCTGCCTTCCTGAACCGCTGCAGTCCATGTGGGGTAGGTACACGCACAGTGCTGTTTGGAAGGGAGTTCCAGGATTTTGACCCAGCGACAGTGAAGGAACGGTGATATAGTTCCAAGTCAGGATGGTGTGTGACTTGGAGGGGAACTTGCAGGTGGTGGTGTTCCCATGCATGTGCTTCCCTTGTCCTTCTAGTTGGTAGAGGTCGCGGGTTTGGAAGGTGCTGTCTAAGGAGCCTTGGTGCATTGCTGCAGTGCATCTTGTAGATGGTACACACTGCTGCGACTGTGTGTCGGTGGTGGAGGGAGTAAATGATTGTAGATGGGGTGCCAATCAAGCGGGCTGCTTTGTCCTGGATGGTGTCGAGCTACTTGAGTGTTGTTGGAGCTGCACCCATCCAGGCAAGTGGAGAGTATTCCATCACACTCCTGACTTGTACCTTGTAGATGGTGGACAGGCTTTGGGGAGTCAGGAGGTGAGTTACTCACCTCAGGATTCATCGCCTCTGACCTGTTCTTGTAGCCACGGTATTTATATGGCTACTCCAGTTCAGTTTCTGGTCAATGGTAGCCCCTAGGATGTTGATAGTGGGGGATTCAGCGATGGTAATGCCGTTGAATGTCAAGGGGAGATGGTTAGTTTCTCTCTTGTTGGAGATGGTCACTGCCTGGCACTTGTGTGGCATGAATGTTACTTGCCACTTATCAGCCCAAGCCTGGATATTGTCCAGGTCTTGCTGTATTTCTACACAGACTGCTTCAGTATCTGAGGAGTCACGAATGGTGCTGAACATTGTGCAATCATCAGTGAACATCCCCACTTCTGACCTTATGATTGAAGGAAGATCATTGATGAAGCAGCTGAAGATGGTTGGGCCTAGGACACTACCCTGAGGAACTCCTGCAATGATGTCCTGGAGCTCAGATGATTGACCTCCAACAACCACAACCATTTTCCTTTGTGCTAGGTATGACTCCAACCAGCGGAGGGTTTTCCCCCTGATTCCCATTGACCTCAGTTTTCCTAGGGCTCCTTGATGCCATACTCGGTCAAATGCTGCCTTGATGTCAAGGGCAGTCACTCTCAGCTCACCTCTTGAGTTCAGCTCTTTTGTCCATGTTTGAACCAAGGCTGTAATGAGGTCAGGAGCTGAGTGGCCCTGGCGGAACCCAAACTGAGCATCACTGAGCAGGTTGTTGCTAAGCAAGTGCCACTTGATGGCACTGTTGATGACACCTTCCATCACTTTACTGATGATTGAGAGGAGGCTAATGGGGCAGTAGTTGGCCGGGTTGGATTTGTCCTGCTTTTTGTGTACAGGACATACCTGGGCAATTTTCCACATTGCAGGGTAGATGCCAGTGTTGTAGCTGTACTGGAACAGCTTGGCTAGGGGTGCGGCAAGTTCTGGAGCACAGATCTTCAGTACTATTGCCGGAATATTGTCAGGGCCCATAGCTTTTGCAGTATCCAGTGCCTTCAGTCGTTTCTTGATATCACGTGGAGTGAATTGAATTGGCTGAAGTCTGGCATCTGTGATGCTGGGGACTTCGGGAGGAGGCCGAGATGGATCATCAACTCGGCACTTCTGGCTGAAGATTGTTGCAAATGCTTCAGCCTTATCTTTCACACTGATGTGCTGGGCTCCCCCATCATTGAGGATGGGGATATTTGTGGAGCCACCTCCTCCAGTTAGTTGTTTAATTATCCACCACCATTCACGGCTGGATGTGGCAGGACTGCAGAGCTTAGATCTGATTCATTGGTTATGGGATCACTTAGCTCTGTCTATCGCATGCTGCTTACGCAGTTTGGCATGCAAGTAGTCCTGGGTTGTAGCTTCACCAGGTTGACACCTCATTTTGAGGTATGCCTGGTGCTGCTTCTGGCATGTCCTCCTGCACTCTTCATTGAACCAGGGTTGGTCACCTGGCTTGATGGTAATGGTAGAGTGGGGGATATGCCGAGCCATGAGGTTACAGATTGTGGTTGAGTACAATTCTGCTGCTGCTGATGGCCCACAGCGCCTCATGGATGCCCAGTTTTGCATTGTTACATCTGTTTGAAATCTATCCCATTTAGCACGGTGATAGTGCCACACAACACGATGGACGGTATCCTCAATGTGAAGGCGGGACTTCGTCTCCACAAGGACTGTGCGGTGGTCACTCCTACCAATACTGTCATGGACAGATGCATCTGCGGCAGGCAGATTGGTGAGGACGAGGTCGAGTATGTTCTTCCCTCGTGTTAGTTCCCTCACCACCTGCCGCAGACCCAGTCTCGCAGCCATGTCCTTTAGGACTCGGCCAGCTCAGTCAGTAGTGGTGCTACCGAGCCACTCTTGGTGGTGGACATTGAAGTCCCCCACCCAGAGTACATTCTGTGCCCTCCAAGTGGTGTTCAACATAGAGGAGTAATGAGTCATCAGCTAAGGGAGGGCAGTAGGTGGTAATCAGTAGGAGGTTTCCTTGTCCATGTTTGATCTGATGCCATGAGACTTCATGGGGTCCGGAGTCGATGTTGAGGACTCCCAGGGCAACTCCCTCCCTACTGTATACCACTGTGCCACCACCTCTGCTGGGTCTGTCTTGCCGGTGGGACAGGACATACCCGGGGATGGTGATGGCAGTGTCTGGGACATTGTCTGTAAGGTATGATTCCGTGAGTATGACTATGTCAGGCTGTTGCTTGACTAGTCTGTGGGACAGCTCTCCCAACTTTGGCACAAGCCCCCAGATGTTAGTAAGGAGGACTTTGCAGGGTCGACAGGGCTGGATTTGCCGTTGTCGTTTCCGGTGCCAAGGTCGATGCCGGGTGGTCCCTCCCGTTTCATTCCTTTTTATTGACTTCGTAGCGGTTAGGTACAACTGAGTGGCTTGCTCGGCCATTTCAGAGGGCATGTCAGAGTTAACCACATTGCTGTGGGTCTGGAGTCCAATCGACAATGGTTTCATGGCCATCATTAGACTAGTTTTAATTCCAGATTTATTAATTCAAATTCCACCTTCTGCTGTGGTGGGATTCGAACCCAGGTCCCCAGTGGAATACCCTGGTGCTCTGGGTTATTAGTCCAGTGATAATACCACTACGCCACCGCCTACCCCAGTCATTTTGTCTGTTTCCAGTCTGTGTGTGTCCAGTCTGTGTGTTTTCAGACTGTGTGTGTCCAGTCTGTGTGTTTTCAGACTGTGTGTGTCCAGTTTGTGTTTGCCTATTCACTCTGTGTCCAGCCTGGTCGTGTCCATTCTGTCTGAGTCATGTCATTATGTTTGTCCTGTTAAGTATTCCCTGTCAGTGTCTGTATTTATCCAGACATTGCACATCCAGTCTCTGTGTGTTCAGTCAGTGTGTTTTTTAGTCTGTATCTTTCCATTCTGTTTGTTACCTGTCTTGATGGATATCCAGACTGGGTGTCTTCCCTCTGTGTGTTTTCAGTCAGTATGTCTTCAGTCTTTATGTTGATGCTGTGTGTGTAGATAGTGTGTTAACAGTCTATATATGTCCAGTCTGTGTGTGCCAAATCTATGTGTTTTCAGTCTATGTGTTCTGTCTGTGTGACCAGTCTGTTTGTTTCCAGTCTGTGTGAATACAGTGTATGTGTGTTTGTGTGTTGCTTTTATGTTTAGGCAGTTTTTGTCCGTACAGCCATAATGTGTATCTCTGTCCTTTCTTAATATTCAGTCTGTGTGTGTCTAGTCTGTGTATATCCAGTCTTTGCGGCACAGTGGCGCAGTGGTTAGCACCGCAGCCTCACAGCTCCAGGGACCCGGGTTCGATTCCGGGTACTGCCTGTGTGGAGTTTGCAAGTTCTCCCTGTGTCTGCGTGGGTTTTCTCCGGGTGCTCCGGTTTCCTCCCACAAGCCAAAAGACTTGCAGGTTAATAGGTAAATTGGCCATTATAAATTGTCACTAGTATAGGTAGATGGTAGGGAAATATAGGGACAGGTGGGGATGTTTGTTGGGAATATGGGATTAGTGTAGGATTAGTATAAAAAATGGGTGGTTGATGTTCGGCACAGACTCGGTGGGCCGAAGGGCCTGTTTCAGTGCTGTATCTCTAATCTAATCTAATCAATCTGTGTGGTCACTCTGTCTGTATCAAGTGTGTACGCTCAGTTTGTGTGTGTGTCCACTCTGTGTTTGTCCAGTCTTTCTTCATGTTCAGTCTGTGTGTATCCAGTCTTTGTGTGCTTGCTGACAATGCTACCACTAGGTGGCGCCGCATTGGCACATGCGCAAATGCAGCCTCTGCCACTAAAACGTCACAATCTCTGACGTCAGACAACTGCCAGGACTAAAGATGGCGCTGCTCAAATAATCACACAGGGTCAACAAGATGCACTTGCAGCAGCGCAGCAAGGCTCCTCAGGCCGCTCATCATCTCCATCTGCTGGTGTCCCTCTCTCACTGCAGTTACTGCCCCTCTCTCACCATCGCCATCTGCTGGTATCCCTGTCTCACTGCAGTTACTGCCCCTCTCACCATCTCCATCTGCTGGTGTTCCTGTCTCACTGCAGTTACTGTCCACCCTCACCATCTCCATCTGCTGGTGTCACAGTCTCACTGCAATTACTGCCCACCCTCACCATCTCCATCTGCTGGTGTCCCTTTCTCACTGCAGTTTTTCTCTCACCCAGGACTCAGATCTGGGGGTGACTTGGAAAGGTTCTCCCTGGCTGAGAGACGGCGGTTAACCTTCTCCCCATCGGCTTCAGGGAATCAAACAGAGGGAGACACACACAAATACTCACACACACTGACTGGCACAGGGACGGGAGGAGGCCATTCAGCCCTTAGATCCTGTCTCACCCCATGTTAGATCATGGCTGATCTGTCCCTTCCCCCATCGGGCCACAACGAGACAGGCAGAGACAGTCGGGGAGCAGATACACAGAGAGGCAAAGAAACACTGGGCTGGACTCGGATGTGGTGCCAATGGTGCAAACCAGGGTGGAGGGGAGGAGGGTGCTTGTGAATCGGCTGCCCGTTCAGCATCTCTCCCCTGTTTTTACCTCAATGGGAGCTAAGCTGGACAGAGATGGAAAGCAGGATCCCGGTTCACAATCACCCTGTACAACACCAAGGCAGCGGGTTCAAATCCACCCCCAGACAGAGGGAGAGACACAGAAAACAGATCCCAGGATTAGGACAGAACAGAGCGAGAGAGAGAAATGGAGACATACACAGAGAGAGAGACAGAGCTGGAGGTGTAGAGAGCGAATGCAGCAGCAATGTCTTCTTCTTCTTCTTCTTCTTTGGCCTCCTTGTCTCGAGAGACAATGGATACGCGTCTGGAGGTGGTCAGTGGTTTGTGAAGCAGCGCCTGGAGTGGCTATAAAGGCCAATTCTAGAGTGACAGACTCTTCCACAGGTGTTGCAGAACAATTTGTTTGTCAGGGCTGTTACACAGTTGGCTCTCCCCTTGCACTTCTGTCTTTTTTCCTGCCAACTGCTAAGTCTCTTCGACTCGCCACACTTTAGCCCCGCCTTTATGGCTGCCCACCAGCTCTGGCGAACGCTGGCAACTGACTCCCACGACTTGTGATCAATGTCACAGGACTTCATGTCGCGTTTGCAGACGTCTTTGAAGCGGAGACATGGATGGCTGGTGGGTCTGATACCAGTGGCGAGCTCGCAGTACAATGTGTCTTTGGGGATCCTGCCATCTTCCATGCGGCTCACATGACCAAGCCATCTCAAGCGCCGCTGACTCAGTAGTGTGTATATGCTGGGGATGTTGGCCGCCTCGAGGACTTCTGTGTTGGAGATACGGTCCTGCCACCCGATGCCAAGTATTCTCCAGAGGCAACGGAGATGGAATGAATTGAGATATCGCTCTTGGCTGGTCAACACCAGGCCTCGCTGCCATAGAGCAAGGTACTGAGGACACAGGCCTGATACACTCGGACTTTTGTGTTCCGTGTCAGTGCGCCATTTTCCCACACTCTCTTGGCCAGTCTGGACATAGCAGTGGAAGCCTTTCCCATGCGCTTGTTGATTTCTGCATCTAGAGACAGGTTACTGGCGATAGTTGAGCCTAGGTAGGTGAACTCTTGAACCACTTCCAGAGCGTGGTCGCCAATATTGATGGTTGGAGCATTTCTGACGTCCTGTCCCATGATGTTCGTTTTCTTGAGGCTGATGGTTAGGCCAAATTCATTGCAGGCAGCCGCAAACCTGTCGATGAGACTCTGCAGGCACTCTTCAGTGTGAGATGTTAAAGCAGCATCGTCAGCAAAGAGGAGTTCCCTGATGAGGACTTTCCGTACTTTGGACTTCACTCTTAGACGGGCAAGGTTGAACAACCTGCCCCCTGATCTTGTGTGGAGGAAAATTCCTTCTTCTGAAGACTTGAACGCGTGTGAAAGCAGCAGGGAGAAGAAAATCCCAAAAAGTGTGGGTGCGAGAACACAGCCCTGTTTCACGCCACTCAGGATAGGAAAGGGGTCTGATGAGGTTCCGCTATGCTGAATTGTGCCTTTCATATTGTCATGGAATGAGGTGATGATACTTAAGTAGCTTTGGTGAGATCAATGAAAGCAATGTAGAGGGGCATCTGTTGTTCACGGTATTTCTCCTGTATCTGACGAAGGGAGAACAGCATGTCAATAGTGGATCTCTCTGCTCGAAAGCCACACTGTGCCTCAGGGTAGACACGCTCGGCCAGCTTCTGGACCCTGTTTAAAACGACTCGAGATATTGAGAAAGATCGCAGACAAAGAGAGAGATGCAGAGACAGAAAGATGTGGAGGGGCAGAGATACAAAGTAAGATGTGTTTACAGAATAGAGAGGGGTGTCCCGGGACAGGGCAGGTGGGGGGAAATGCGGAGATAATCTTGCAGGAAAGGAGGAGCAGAGATGGAAAGATTCAGAGATTTGGAAGTGAGTGAGAGAAGAAATGGACTGAGAGAGAGAGAGACAGATAAAGATACAGAGAGTCGCAGAAAGAGAGTGACAATGGAAACCTGTGAGACTCTGGAGAGGGGCAGAGATAGAAAGGATGTTGAGAGATACAGAGATAGGGATTTAAAGATGTGAAGAAACAGTGCTAGGAACAAAGAGGAAGGTGCAGGGAACAAGTTGCAGCAAGAGCTGGAGAGAGGGAAATGTATGGGATTACATTGACTCTTGTGGAGCAGAGATTCCCAAACTATTCCCTTCGGAGCACCATCCAGCCCCCTCCCTTGTGGTAAAGAAATCCACAGAGCCCCGAAAACACAAAATCAAAATCCTGCGGATGCTGGAAATCTGAAATAAAAACCGTGCTGGAAATACTGAACATTTCCAGCACTTTGTTTTTCTATCAGCTCCGAAAACACACAGTCTTCTTTTCTGTATCTAGAAATGAATTTGACAATGACACATATCTATTTATTATTATTTTCCCTCTCTGGTTAAAGCTCTTGTCGGAGAATTCCACGTGGCCAAAAGATTCTCCCTCTGCATCATCACAGCTGCAGCTTCCGAAAAGATTCTCCTTGGGAATAAGAGAAATAAAATTGATTCAAACAAAGCAAAGCATTTTTGCACAGAAATAAAACACAGCGAGAGCCCAGGGCTCTTTCTCTCATTCACTGACATAAAACAATCTCTCAGGTGACTTACAAACACATCCCCCGACACAGAGCCAGAGACTGGGAAGTGTGGATGTGTTTACCCTGTCATTTCCTGCTGTCTCTCTGTCTCTCTGTCTCTCTCTATTTCTCTGTGTGTCTCTCTACATCTGTTTCTGCCTCACTGTAAAAACACACAAACACTGGTGACCCCCATCCCCTCTCCCGTAGAAGGATAGAGAGAGAAATCCACATTCCCATCCCTGAAAATCTGAATTCAAATGGTCCCCCGGTGTTTCATTTCACTGTCAAATTCAGCCCACAGCCTCAAACACCAGCAATATTTGGGAATGAGAACAAGCCTTTACAAACCTTCTCATTTCAGCCATGTAACGGCTGATTCACAGAAGTATTTGACACTCAATGAATTAATTTTTAAAGTTCTCATCAATGTTGCAATGTTATAAATACTGTAGGCCATTGGTGCACAGCAAGATCCCACAAGCAGCAGTGTGATTACAGCCGGCTACCCCTCTCTCCCCCTTTGATTCCCTCCATGTTTCCCTCACTCTCCTGCGTCTCTCTCCCTCCTGTTACTCTCATTCAGAGAGAGAGAGAGAGATTGACAGAGAAATCCAGTCTCAGAACATCATTCACAATTCAATTGGCTGCTGCACATTTCATTTCACCCTCAAATTCACGGCACTGCCCAAAACACCAGCATTATTCGGGAATTATACCGGCTTCAAGCTCCGGACTTTAATTCCAGGCCATCGGGAGAGCTTTACACACAATGAATTCACTTCTAAAATGCAGTCACTGTTAGAATGCAGGGAATTCTGCAGGCAAGCTGTGCACAGCAAGATCCCAGCAATGGAGACACTTCAACATTCAGTTTACCACGGTTTTGATTGTGGATTCCTTTCTGTCTCTCTCTGTCTTTCTCCATCTTTCTCTGCCTTCCCTCCATCACCCACACTCTGCCTGTCTCTCTCTCTCTCTAACCTGCCACCTCCAGCTGTTTCTCTCTCTCCCTCTTTTTCTCTCCATCTGTTTCTGCCTCAGTGTTGTAATGTCGGAATTGATGCAGGGAATGTATGCACAGCAGGATCCCACAATGTGATATTAGCCAGATATCCCATCACAGTCCTCAGAAAATGCTAAACTCCATCTTTAAACTTATAACAAACCTTTAGACAGCTTCACGTTCAGCCTTTATAATTATTGGCCCTCAGGAGCAGTTGACACTCAATGAATTAATTTTGAAAGTGGTCCTCACTGTTGCAATGCAGGAAACCTGCAGGCAATTTGTGCACAGCAAGATCCCAGAGGCAGCAATATGACAATATGTAGATAATGTGTTTTCAGTGATGTAATTTTAGAGATCCCAGAGGGAGGAACATTCCTGCAGTTTGAGAATCTCAAACTCCCCTCTCCCTGTCTTTCTCCTGCTCCCCCCTCCCCACCCCGTCCACATCTGTTTCTTTCTCTCTCGATCTGGGATTTAATCTGGATTGAAACGTCCGCTGAAGTGTTTCTGCCACCGTTTAAAATAACCACACATCACATCCGAGTCATAGAGAGATACAACACTAAAACAGGCCCTTCAGCCCATCATTTATGCTAATCCTACATTAATGCCATTTTTTCCCCTCTCACATCCCCACAATTCTCCTACCACCTACCGACACTAGGGGAAAATTTTATAACGGCCAATTTATCGATTAACCTACAAGTCTTTGGCACGTAGGAGAAAACCCACACAGAGAACTTGCAAACCTCTGCACAGGCGAGGCCTAGAACTAAACCCAGATCACTGGAACTATGAGGCTGTGGTGCTAACCACTGCGCCACTGCAGGAACATCCGTCCCTCATTCATCTCTAAACTTACATCACTGAAAACAGATTATCTGCATATTATCATATTGCTGCCTTTGGGATCTTGCTGTGCACACATTGTGGCACCTATTGATTAATGGTTAAAATGTGTGTCTGTGTGTCTGTCTCTGTATCTCTCTCTCTCTCTCTGTTCCTATCTCAGTCGCTCCTGTGTCCCTCTCTCTCACTCTCTCTCTGTCCATACCAGGTTTTCCTCAATAAGCTATGAAAAAGTGGTTGTCACTGTTGCAATGTTGGAAATGCTGTCGGCCATTGGTGCACAGCAAGATCCCACAAATTGTGCGATAACAGCCGGCTACCCCTCCTCTCTCCCTCCGATTCCCTCCATGTTCTCATCACTCTCCTGCGTCTCTCTGCCTCCTGTTACTCTCATTCAGAGAGACAGGTGGGGAGAGACAGAGAGACAGAGAAATCCACTCTCAGAACCTCACTCTCATTTTAAATGGCTGCCGCACATTTCATTTAACCCTCAAATTCACGGCACTGCCCAAAACACCAGCATTATTCGGGAATTATAACAAGCCTTTAGACAGTTTCACCTTTTGGACGTTTAATTTAGTCCAGCGAGGTGGGCCCCAGAGAGGAAATTAAACCTGGGACTAATAAACAGACACAACTCACGTGGGCCCTTTGGGTGCAGCCTGTGGACAAGGCCTCAGTCCGTCCCCTCTGGAGGAAGCTCCTGTCCAAGGATTCCTCATCCCAAACTTTCCCTCTTTTCACCTTCACGGTGCAGTTTTCAGAATTAAAATTCCTCAGGGGAAAGAAGGAGAAAAATTTTCATTATAATACAAACTGAGGACATTTTTACACAAAATAGCACAGCAAGAGCCCAGGGTTTCCCCTCTCAGTTACACAGACAATCAGCAATATTCAAATACAATCAAATCACAGTTGTAAACCAGATTGAGACAGAGGGAGCACACACACACCCACACACACACACAGATACACAGACACACACACTGAACCAGACTGGGGAATGTGTCCACTCTCTCCAGAGAGAGAGTGAAAGGTGGGTTTTATGACTGGAACTGAGATCTTCCTGCCCAGTTATATCCTGAGTGAGCTGTTTGCAAACTCCACCCCTTGAGCCTCTGACATGTTGGGCTGTCTCTCAATCTCCTGCCTCAGGAGCGGGGGAGGGGGCCTGTCCATTGATATGTTAATCCCAGGACAGGACCTTCCTGACTCTTCCAGTCCATTGATATGTTAATCCCAGGACAGGACCTTCCTGACTCTTCCAGTCCATTGATATGTTAATCCCAGGACAGGACCTTCCTGACTCTTCCAGTCCATTGATATGTTAATCCCAGGACAGAAATGCTTTCAGCCATTTCTTGGTTAATTTTAAACCTTTAATTCTTTCCCTGCAGTTTGAAAATATCATACACTGATCCAACCCTCCCCCCTAAAACCCTCACACTAAACCCACAATACAGGACTGGGCAGATAATGGGGATTGTTACTGAGGTTGTGTTTGGGGATTTTTACTGACTTCAGTCTGGATTGTAAACTCTCTCCCCTTACCTCACTTCAAAGCCTCTCAGGATTGTTGTGCACTTGCAGCTTTTTCAGTGTCTAGCCCCTTTCAACTTTTAATAGATTTTTTTGAACACAAATAACTGTAAAGTTTCTCCAACAAGCTGTTTCGTCCTCACTCTTTCACTGTCTCTCTCTGTCTCTCTCAGGACAGGGCAGACACTGGGGATTGTTACTGTGAGAAACGTAGCCCACTTGATAATAATTTACACCAAGTCAAACTCTGAAGAAGTAAGTTTATTTAACGGTCTTGCAAGATCGGGTGTCCTACAAGCAGGCACACCGATCAACATATTCAGTTCATGTTTATACAATACAAATCCATTTGTCCACGCCTTTATTTTACATTATTGGTTATAACGTATTATGACACTAACCTATCCTATGGTTGCTACAGTCTCCTCCTCTGTTTACTTCTCCCCCTACTCTAACTTTCTAGCCCCTAACTCTTGTTTTTGTTTTACCTTATTTGGCTCTCCATTATGTGTTTTAACTTGCAGCTGTCAGCCTTTATCTTAGTGGGGCAGTTTCTTATTCACTACATCCGTTGTTCTAACTCTTGCTGTTTCTCTGTTATCTGCCTAAGCACAATTTTTAAGTGATGTACTGTCTTAAGGTCTCCACTTACATACCCTTATCAGTTCTCTTTTTCAGTAATTTCATTATGTTGTGCACAAATGACTTCTTGGTAACTTTCCACAAGCTGTAGAAACAACATTTCAATATTTCTTATTCTCACATTACTGAGGTTCTGTTGGCCATTTTTACTGACATCAGTGTGGATTGTAAAATCTGTGTGTGTGTGTGTGCTCCTGTGTTTGTCCCTGTGTGTGTTTGTCCCTGTGTGTGTTTGTCCCTGTGTGTTTGTGTCTCTGTGTGTCTCTGTGAGTCCCTGTGTGTGTGAGTCCGTGTGTGTTTGTGTCTCTGTGTGTCTGAGTGTGTCTGTCCCTGTGTGTCTGTGTGTTTGTGTCTGTGTGTGTGTGTGTCTCCGTGTGTTTGTGTCTCTGTGTGTCTCTGTGTGTTTGTGTGTCTGTGTGTCTCTGTGTCTCTGTGTCTGAGTGTCTCTGTGTCTGAGTGTGTGTGTCCCTGTGTGTCTGTGTTTGTGTCTGAGTGTGTGTGTCCCTGTGTGTCTGTGTGTGTGTGTGTGTCTGTGTGTGTGTGTCCCTGTGTGTGTGTCTCTCTGTGTGTTTGTGTCTCTGTGTGTCTGTGTGTCTCTGTGTGTTTGTGTCTCTGTGTGTCTGTGTCTCTGTGTGTCTCTGTGTGTCTCTGTGTGTTTGTGTCTCTGTGTGTCTGTGTGTGTCTGTGTGTGTTTGTGTGTGTCTGTGTGTGTCTGAGTGGCTGAGTGTCTCTGTGTCTGAGTGTGTGTGTCCCTGTGTGTCTGTGTTTGTGGCTGTGTGTGTTTGTCCCTGTGTGTCTCTGTGTCTGAGTTGTGTGTCCGTGTGTGTGTCCCTGTGTGTGTGTGTGTCTGTGTGTTTGTGTCTGTGTGTGTGTGTGTCTGTCTGTGTGTGTCTGTCTGTGTGTGTGTGTCCCTGTGTGTGTGTGTGTCTGTGTGTGTGTCCCTGTGAGTGTGTGTGTCTGTCTGTGTGTTTGTGTGTGTGTGTGTGTCCCTGTGTGTTTGTGTCTGTGTGTGTGTCCCTGTGAGTCTCTGTGTCTGAGTGTGTGTGTCACTGTGTGTCTGTGTCTTTGTGTCTGTGTGTGTGTGTCCCTGTGTGTGTGTGTGTGTCTGTGTGTTTGTGTCTCTGTGTGTCTGTGTGTCTCTGTGTGTTTGTGCGTCTGTGTGTCTCTGTGTGTCTGTGTGTCTCTGTGTCTGAGTGTCTCTGTGTCTGAGTGTGTGTGTCCCTGTGTGTCTGTGTTTGTGTCTGAGTGTGTGTGTCCCTGTGTGTCTGTGTGTGTGTGTGTGTCTGTGTGTGTGTGTCCCTGTGTGTGTGTCTCTCTGTGTGTTTGTGTCTCTGTGTGTCTGTGTGTCTCTGTGTGTTTGTGTCTCTGTGTGTCTGTGTCTCTGTGTGTCTCTGTGTGTCTCTGTGTGTTTGTGTCTCTGTGTGTCTGTGTGTGTCTGTGTGTGTTTGTGTGTGTCTGTGTGTGTCTGAGTGGCTGAGTGTCTCTGTGTCTGAGTGTGTGTGTCCCTGTGTGTCTGTGTTTGTGGCTGTGTGTGTTTGTCCCTGTGTGTCTCTGTGTCTGAGTTGTGTGTCCGTGTGTGTGTGTGTGTCTGTGTGTTTGTGTCTGTGTGTGTGTGTGTCTGCCTGTGTGTGTGTGTCCCTGTGTGTGTGTGTGTCTGTGTGTCCCTGTGAGTGTGTGTGTCTGTCTGTGTGTTTGTGTGTGTGTGTGTGTCCCTGTGTGTTTGTGTCTGTGTGTGTGTCCCTGTGAGTCTCTGTGTCTGAGTGTGTGTGTCCCTGTGTGTCTGTGTCTTTGTGTCTGTGTGTGTGTGTCCCTGTGTGTGTGTGTGTGTCTGTGTGTTTGTGGCTGTGTGTGTGTGTGTCCCTGTGTGTGTGTGTGTCCCTGTGTGTTTGTGACTCTGTGTGTCTCTGTGTCTGAGTGTGTGTGTCCCTGTGTGTCTGTGTGTTTGTGTCCCTGTGTGTGTGTGTGTGTGTCTGTGTGTGTGTGGCCCTGTGTGTCTGTGTGTGTTTGTGTGTGTGAGAGAGTCTCAGAGTCACCTTTCTCCATCTCTATCTCTCCTTCTATCTTTGTTTCTCCCTCTTTCTCTCCCTCTCTCTCAGTTCGCCTCTCTCATAGAAACATAGAAAACTGGAGCAGGAGTAGGCCATTCGGCCCTTCGGACCTACTCCGCCATTCAAAAAAGGTCATGGCCGATGATCTAATACAGTACCCTGTTCCCGCTTTCTCCCTATATCCTTTGATCCCTTTGACATTAAGAAATATATCTATCACCTTGAATAAATTTAATGAATTGGTCTCCACTGCCTTCTGTGGTAGAGAATTCCATAGGGTCACCATCCTCTTCCCCATCTCTCTTTCTCCCCTCCTCCCATCTCTCTCTCTATCATCCTCTCCCTCCATCTCACTTTCTCCCCTCTATCTCTCTCTCCCCAGGGAGAACTTGCAAACTCCACAGAGGCAGTCCCCAGAACTGAACCCAGCTGTGAAGCTAACCACTGCGCCACCCTTAGAAAGTTAAGAAGCGCAATTTAAAAGCAGCGCCTGACTTGAACCTTGGACCCTCAGATTAAAAGTCAAATGTTCAACCGACTGAGCTATCCGGGCTCGTGAAGTCTAATGTTGCAGACTGTGATGTTTTAGTTACAGAGACTGTATTTGCACATGTGCCACTGCAGTGCCACCTAGTGGTAGCAATGTCAGCAAATGAAGCCAACAAATAAACTGTACACACATATATAAGGCACAGACTGGATACACTCAGACCAGACACAAACAGGTTGGACACAAATAGACAGGACACACACCGACTGGACGCAGACAGAATTGACACTATCAGATTGAACAGACACAAACAAGAAACACGCACACAGTACACTCACAGACTGGACACACTCAGACTCGCCACAAACATACTGGACAAACACACAGAATGGAATCAGACAGAACGGAAACTAACTGATTGGATACAAACAAACTTGACACACAGGTACAGTACACTCACATACAGGGCACACACAGACTGTACACTGTCAGATTGGACACACATGGACAGGACATGCTCAGGCTGGACACTTTCAGACCAGTTTGGTACAGACTGGAAATATATAGACTTGACACACAAATACTGGTCGCATTACTGGACACACACAGACTGGACGCACACAGACTGGATTTCTTTCTTTTGGGCCTCCTTATCTCGAGAGACAATGGATACGCGCCTGGAGGTGGTCAGTGGTTTGTGAAGCAGCGCCTGGAGTGGCTATAAAGGCCAATTCTGGAGTAACAGGCTCTTCCACAGGTGCTGCAGAGAAATTTGTTTGTTGGGGCTGTTGCACAGTTGGCTCTCCCCTTGCGCCTCTGTCTTTTTTCCTGCCAACTACTAAGTCTCTTCGACTCGCCACAATTTAGCCCTGTCTTTATGGCTGCCCGCCAGCTCTGGCGAATGCTGGCAACTGACTCCCACGACTTGTGATCAATGTCACACGATTTCATGTCGCGTTTGCAGACGTCTTTATAACGGAGACATGGACGGCCGGTGGGTCTGATACCAGTGGCGAGCTCGCTGTACAATGTGTCTTTGGGGATCCTGCCATCTTCCATGCGGCTCACATGGCCAAGCCATCTCAAGCGCCGCTGACTCAGTAGTGTGTATAAGCTGGGGATGTTGGCCGCTTCAAGGACTTCTGTGTTGGAGATATAGTCCTGCCACCTGATGCCAAGTATTCTCCGAAGGCAGCGAAGATGGAATGAATTGAGACGTCGCTCTTGGCTGGCATACGTTGTCCAGGCCTCGCTGCCGTAGAGCAAGGTGCTGAGGACACAGGCCTGATACACTCGGACTTTTGTGTTCCGTGTCAGTGCGCCATTTTCCCACACTCTCTTGGCCAGTCTGGACATAGCAGTGGAAGCCTTACCCATGCGCTTGTTGATTTCTGCATCTAGAGACAGGTTACTGGTGATAGTTGAGCCTAGGTAGGTGAACTCTTGAACCACTTCCAGAGCGTGGTCGCCAATATTGATGGATGGAGCATTTCTGACATCCTGCCCCATGATGTTCGTTTTCTTGAGGCTGATGGTTAGGCCAAATTCATTGCAGGCAGACGCAAACCTGTCGATGAGACTCTGCAGGCATTCTTCAGTGTGAGATGTTAAAGCAGCATCGTCAGCAAAGAGGAGTTCTCTGATGAGGACTTTCCGTACTTTGGACTTCGCTCTTAGACGGGCAAGGTTGAACAACCTGCCCCCTGATCTTGTGTGGAGGAAAATTCCTTCTTCAGAGGATTTGAACGCATGTGAAAGCAGCAGGGAGAAGAAAATCCCAAATGGTGTAGGTGCGAGAACACAGCCCTGTTTCACACCACTCAGGATAGGAAAGGGCTCTGATGAGGAGCCACCATGTTGAATTGTGCCTTTCATATTGTCATGGAATGAGGTGATGATACTTAGTAGCTTTGGTGGACATCCGATCTTTTCTAGTAGTCTGAAGAGACCACGTCTGCTGACGAGGTCAAAGGCTTTGGTGAGATCAATGAAAGCAATGTAGAGGGGCATCTGTTGTTCACGGCATTTCTCCTGTATCTGACGAAGGGAGAACAGCATGTCAATAGTCGATCTCTCTGCACGAAAGCCACACTGTGCCTCAGGGTAGACGCGCTCGGCCAGCTTCTGGAGCCTGTTCAGAGCGACTCGAGCAAAGACTTTCCCCACTATGCTGAGCAGGGAGATTCCACGGTAGTTGTTACAGTCACCGCGGTCACCTTTGTTTTTATAGAGGGTGATGATGTTGGCATCGCGCATGTCCTGGGGTACTGCTCGCAGATTAGACACACAGAGACTGGACTCACACAGAATGTACACACGCGGCTTCGACACACACAGACTGGAAAAGAAATAAAGAACACACAGTCTTTGCACACACGGACTGGACACACACAGGCTGGAATCACAATGACAGAGCACAAACAAATAGAAACACACAGACTTGACACACACAGCCTCGACACAAACAGTCTGGAAACCCACGGATTGGATACACAAAGACTGAACATACACAGACTCGGCAAACACAGACTGAACGCAGAGACTGGAAAAAGACAGACTGATCAATGGAAAGCTAAACAACAAATGACTGAACACACAAGGGCTGGATACACACACGGGATACAAACAGACTGGACAAATACAGACTGAACATACTTTGAACAGACATGTTCAGACTGGAAACATGAAGACTGAACACACATACTGAACACACAGACAGTACACACACAGACTGAACATAAAAGGAAGACAGGAAGCACAAGAAGTGGACACGTACAGACTCGGCACACAGACAGAACATACACAGACTGAACATACACAGACTGAGAACACACAGAAGGGATACACACTTATGGAACATTTGCTGACAGCACAAACACATAATTGACATACAGAGATGCTGCTCACACCGACCAAACACACACTAACAGGACACACACTGACTGGACAGGTACAGACAGGAAACAAACAGACAGGCCAGATACAGACGGGACACACACTGGTGAAGCAGATAGATTAAGGGTGGCACAGTGGTGCAGTGGTTAGTACCACAGCCTCACAGCTCCAATGACCTGGGTTCGATTCTGGGTACTGCCTGTGTGGAGTTTGCAAGTTCTCCCTGTGACCGCGTGGGTTTCTGCCGGGTGCTCCAGTTTCCTCCCACAGCCAAAGACTTGCAGGTTGATAGGTAAATTGGCCATTGTAAATTGTTCCTAGTGTAGGTAGGTGGGAGGAGAATTGAGGGAAGGTGGGGATGTGGTAGGGAATATGGGATTAATGTAGGATTAGTATAAATGGGTGGTTGTTGGTCAGCACAGACTCGGTGGGCCCAAAGGCCTGTTTCAGTGCTGTATTTCTTTAAAAAAAACACTTAACAGGATAAACATAATGACATGATACACACAGACTCGACACGACCAGGCTGCAAACAAAGTGACTAGGCAAACGCAGACTGGAAACTGACTAACTGAACATAGGCAAACTGGACATACATAGACTGAAGACACAGACTGGGCACTAACAGATTATACACAAATAAACTGTACACACAGATATAGGGCATAAACAAACTGGATACAGGTAGACAGGACACACACAGATTGCACAGGCTGACAACACACATACTGGACACAGACACAGAATGGACTCACACAAAATTGACACTATCAGATTGGACAAACAAGAAACAGACAGACTGGACACACTCAGACTCATCACAAGCATACTGGACAACAGACAGAATGGTTAGTAACTGATTGCATACAAACAAACTGGACGCACACTCTCAGACCAGTTTAGTACAGACTGGAAATATACAGACTTGACACACAAACACTGGTCGCATTACTGGACAAACACAGACTGGATACTCGCAGACTGGATACGCAGAGAATGGACACAAACGACCTTGACACACCCAGCCTGGAAAAGAAATAAAGATACACAGATGGGTTGGAAACACAATGACGGAGCACAAACAAATAGAAACGCACAGCTTTGACACAAACAGTCTGAAAACCCACAGATTGGTTACACATGGACTGAATGCTAAGGGACTGTAAAAAGACAGACTCAGCATTGGCAGACTAAACACATAAGGACGGGATACAAACAGACTGAACACACACAGGTACATGATGCACATAGACTGAATACACTTAGAACAGACATGCTCAGACTAGAAACACACAGACTGAACATAAAGGAAGACTGGAAGCACAAGAAGTGAACACGCACAGACTGAGAACACACAGAAGGGATACACACTTATGGAACATTTGCTGACAGCACAAACACATAATTGACATACAGAGATGCTGCTCACACCGACCAAACACACACTAACAGGACACACACTGACTGGACAGGTACAGACAGGAAACAAACAGACAGGCCAGATACAGACGGGACACACACAGACGATGCAGATAGATGTGGGATACACAGTGACTGGACAGTGTAGATTATCCCGTGTGCCCTGGTGTCCATTGTATTCAGTATTTCAAGTGCAGCAATGTTTTCTACATCTTCACTTTAAGAGGAAGTTACCTTTAATGTAAAAAGCAGGCAGTGTGAACCATGTTATTGGGAAGACATGCTGCTGGCGCCACCTACTGTTTACAGACCAGTTTGTCAGCGGGTCCGGAGGGACATGAAGTTCAAACCTCTGGATAAGGGCGGGTAAAATGTACCCAACGTGGCCCTCATCCTGATGACCACCTTCGTGTGCAGCTGGATCAAGCTGTGTGTAGATCTCCAGTACGCAAACTCCAAGTGTCACTACCTGCTGAGGTTCTATCTGTCCCCGGTGTTGCGAAGGATGGGCCTGGTCACACATTGCCGTGGAACGCTCCATCCAGTTGGACCGTGCCGTACCACCTATCCTTCGTGGAGCAGTTTCTGTGGGAAAACACCTTTGACCACCGATCCATCAGGCAGTGGTCTGCACGGAATGTCCTCAAGGCCCTACGGGAAAAGGAGACGGTGGGTCCTGTCGGATGGTTCCCCGAGCAGTCCGCCAAAGTCATTTGGCAGAATGCCTCATCACCAGAACTTTCAAACAAGCACCAAGATGTAGCTTGGCTGGTGGTGAGTAGAGCCCTCCCCGTCAGATCCTTCCTGCACGCCTGAAGTCTCACCCCCTCTGCACAGTGCCCCCGCGGTGTCTGTGGTGGGGAAGAGACGGTTGCCCACTTCCTTCTGGAATGTGTCTTTGCAAAGCAGGTGTGGAAAGAGATGCAGTGGTTTTTGCCGAGGTTCATCCCAAGCAGCTCTGTAACACAGGAGTCTGTGCTCTGCGGGCTGTTCCCAGGGACGCACACCGAGACAAACATCAACTGCTGCTGGAGGACTATCAATTCAGTGAAAGATGCTCTTTGATCTGCCCGAAACTTGCTGGTCTTCCAGCGCAAAGAGTTGTCCACGACCGAATGTTGCAGACTGGCACATTCCAAGGTCCAGAGGCTCTGACACAAATTTTCAAATCCTCTCAGGCCACAGGAGAGGTGCCAGAGGACTGGAGGACAGGGAATGTGGTACCATTATTCACGAAGGGTAGCAGGGTTAAACCAGGTAATTACAGGCCAATGAGTCTAACATCAGTGGTTGGGAAACTATTGGAATAAATTCTGAGGGACAGGATTAATCACCACTTGGAGAGACAGGGATTAATCAAGGATAGTCAGCATGGCTTTGTCAGGGGGAGATCATGTCTATCAAATTTGATTGAATTTTTCGAAGAGGTGACTCGGTGTGCACATGAGGGTAAAGCAGTTGATGTAGTCTACATGGACTTCAGTAAGGCCTTTGATGAGATGCCACATGGGAGATTGGTTAAGAAGGTAAGAGCCCATGGGATCCAGGGCAATTTGGCAAATTGGATGCAAAATTGGCTTCGTGACGTGAGGCAGAGGGTGATGGTCGAGGGTTGTTTTTGTGAGTGGAAGCCTGTGACCAGTGGTGTACCGCAGGGATCGGTGCTGGGACCCTTGATGTTTGAAGTGTAGATTAATGATTTAGATGTGAATATCGGAGGTATGATCAGTAAGTTTGCAGATGACACAAAAATTAGTGGTGTTGTAAATAATGAGGAGAAATGCCTGAGATTACAGGACGATGTAGATGAGTTGGTAACATGGTCAGTGTAGTGGCAAATGGAATTTAATCCTGAGAAGTGTGAGGTGATGTATTTTGGGAGCAATTCAAGAGAATATCCAATGGATGGCAGGACCCTAGGAAGTACAGAATGTCAGGGGGACCTTGGTGTACTTCTCCCAGACACACACACACTGGACACCGACAGGCTGGACACACACAGAGCAGCTCTACACAGTTTGAACAGGCACCCTCGGAACACAGTGAGAATAAACACACGGACTTGATTCACACAGACTGCACATAAAAAGACAGGACATTCACAGAGAGATACACAGAATCTCGACATACAAAGTCTGGACACAGTGCAGACTGAAATCACTCAGACTGAAAAAATAAATTGTTAAGATACACTTAGGCAGGATGCACTGAGAATGGACACACGTAGGCTGGACAAACACAGAGTGGGCACAGAAACTGGACATACACAGACTGGACACACACAGATTAAATACACACAGACGGGACACACACAGAGTGGACACACACAGAGTGGACACAGAAACTGGACATACACAGACTGGACACACACAGATTAAATACACACAGACGGGACACACACACAGTGGACATACACAGACTGGATACATACCCAGACTGTAAACAAAGAGACTGGAAATAGACAGAGACAGAACATACACAGAATAGACAGACAAAGATCATACAAACATAGACTGCACACACACACACACACACAGACTGGATACACACAGACAAGGCCGACACAGACTGGAAATGCTTCGACCAGTCTAGTACAGACTGGAAATATAAAGACTTGACACACAAATACTGATCGCATTTCTGGACACACACAGACTGGACACACACAGACTGGATACTCGCAGATTAGACACACAAAGACTGGACTCACACAGGCTCAACACACACAGCCTGGAAAATAAATAAAGAATACACAGACTTTACACACACAACCTCGACACAGTCTGGAAACCCACGGATTGGATGCACATGGACTGAACATACATAGACTGGGCAAACACAGAGTGAACACAAAGAGACTGGAAAAAGACAGTGTAGATAATCCCGTGTGCCCTGGTGTCCATTGTATTCAGTATTTTCAATGCAGCAATGTTTTCTACATCTTCACTTTAAGAGGAAGTTACCTTTAATGTAAAAAGCAGGCAGTGTGAACCATGTTATTGGGAAGACATGCTGCTGGCGCCACCTACTGTTTACAGACCAGTTTGTCAGGGTATAAAAGACCAGCACTGGGGCACAGTCTCTTCATCAAATATCATGCTGATGAGGTTACCAGGACAATATTCTGTCTTATGCACTTTGATGTGAATGGACTGGGGATCCGAGGTTGAATTTCACACCCACAGACTTGGCAAAGTAAAGCAAAACCAATTCGCATTGAAAGGGAGGATGTATTAACTGTTTTAGCGGGCTTAAAAGTGGATAAATCCCTAGCTCCAGATGAGATGTATCTCAGGCTGCGATGTGAGGCAAGGGAGGAGATTGCAGGAGCTCTGACACAAATTTTCAAATCCTCTCTGGCCACAGGACAGGTGCCAGAAGACTGTGTGTTTGTGTGTTTCCAGTCTGAACATGTCTGTTCGAAGTGTGTTCAGTCTATGTGCGTCATGTATCTGTGTGTGTCCAGTCTGTTTGTATCCCGTGTGTGTATCCAGTCCTTATGTCTTCAGTCAGTTTTGGTTTAGTCTGCCAACGATCAGTCTGTCTTTTTCTAGTCTCTTTGCATTCAGTCTGTGTTTCCCAGTCTGTGTGTATTCAGTCCATGTGTCTCCAATCTGTGGTTTTCCAGACTGTTTGTGTCAAAGCTGTGCGTGTAATGTCTGTGTGTGTCCAGAATGTGTGTAAAGACTGTGTGTTCTTTATTATTTTTCCAGGCTGTGTGTGTCGAGGCCGTTTGAGTTCATTCTGTGTGTGTCCAGTCTGTGTGTGTCCAGTCTGTGTGTGTCCAGTCTGTGTGTGTCCAGTCTGTGTTTGTCCAGTCTGTGTTTGTCCAGTCTGTGTTTGTCCAGTCTGTGTGTGTCCAGTAATGCGACCAGTATTTGTGTGTCAAGTCTGTATATTTCCAGTCTGTACTAGACTGGTCTGTTTGTTTACTTGTTTGTTTGTATCTAATCAGTTAGTGTCCATTCTGTGTGTTTGTCCAGTGTGTTTTTGACGAGACTGAGTGTGTCCGGTCTGTGAGTGTACTGTATGTGTGTTTCTTGTTTGTGTCTGTCCAATCACATCGTGTCAATTTTGTGTGAGTCCATTCTTGATTTGTCCAGTTTGTGTGTTCTCAGCCTGTGCCTGAGCAGTCTGTTTGTTTCCAGTTGGTGTGTGTTCTCTCTATATGTGTCCAACCTGTTTGTGTCCAGTCTGAGTGTATCCAGTCTGTGTGTTCAGTATGTGTGTTCAGTCTATGTGTGTCTAGTTTGACTATGTTCATTTTTAAAAATATTCTTTCATGGGATGTGGGCTTCGCTGGCCAGGCCAGCATTTATTGCCCATCCCTAATTGCCCTCGAGAAGGTGGTGGTGAGCTGCCTTCTTGAACTGCTGCAGTCCATTGGGGGGGGGGGGGGGGTAGGTACACCCACAGTGCTGTTAGGAAGGGAGTTCCAGGATTTTGACCCAGCGATAGTGAAGGAACGGTGATATAGTTCCAAGTCTGGATGGTGTGTGACTTGGAGGGGAACTTGCAGGTGGTGGTGTTCCCATGTATGTGCTGCCCTTGTCCTTCTAGTTGGTAGAGGTCGCGGGTTTGGAAGGTGCTGTCTAAGGAGCCTTGGTGCATTGCTGCAGTGCATCTTGTAGATGGTACACACTGCTGCTGCTGTTCGTCGGTGGTGGAGGGAGTGAATGTTTGTAGATGGGGTGCTAATCAAGCGGGCTGCTTTGTCCTGGATGGTGTCGAGTTTCTTGAGTGTTGTTGGAGCTGCACCCATCCAGACAAGTGGAGAGTATTCCATCACACTCCTGACTTGTGCCTTGTCGATGGTGGACAGGCTCTGGGGAGTCAGGAGGTGAGTTACTCGTCTCAGGATTCCTAGTCTCTGACCTGCTCTTATAGCCACAGTATTTATACGGCTACTCCAGTTCAGTTTCTGTTCAATGGTAGCCCCTAGGATGTTGATAGTGGGCGATTCAGCGATGGTAATGCCGTTGAATGTCATGGGGAGATGGTTAGATTCTCTCTTGTTGGAGATGGTCATTGCCTGGCAGTTGTGTGGTGCGAATGTTACTTGCCTCTTATCAGCCCAAGCCTGGATATTGTCCAGGTCTTGCAGCATTTCTACACAGACTGCTTCAGTATCTGAGGAGTCACGAATGGTGCTGAACATTGTGCAATCATCAGCGAACATCCCCACTTCTGACCTTATGATTGAAGGAAGGTCATTGATGAAGCAGCTGAAGATGGTTGGGCCTAGGACACTACCCTGAGGAACTCCTGCAGTGATGTCCTGGAGCTCAGATGATTGACCTCCAACAACCACAACCATTTTCCTTTGTGCTAGGTATGACTCCAGCCAGCGGAGGGTTTTCCTCCTGATTCCCATTGACCTCAGTTTTGCTAGGGCTGCTTGATGCCATACTTGGTCGAATGCTGCCTTGATGTCAAGCGCAGTCACTCTCACCTTACCTCTTGAGTTCAGCTCTTTTGTCCATGTTTGAACCAAGGCTGTTATGAGGTCAGGAGCTGAGTGGCCCTGGCGGAACCCAAACTGAGCGTCACTGAGCAGGTTGTTGCTAAGCAAGTGCCGCTTGATGGCACTGTTGATGACACCTTCCATCACTTTACTGATGATTGAGAGGAGGCTAATGGGGCGGTAATTGGCCGGGTTGGATTTGTCCTGCTTTTTGTGTACAGGACATATCTGGGCAATTTTCCACATTGCAGGGTAGATGCCAGTGTTGTAGATGTACTGGAACAGCTTGGCTAGGGGCGCAGCAAGTTCTGGAGCACAGATCTTCAGTACTATTTCCTGAATATTGTCAGGGCCCGTAGCCTTTGCAGTATCCAGTGCCTTCAGTCGTTTCTTGATATCACGTGGAGTGAATCGAATTGGCTGAAGTCTGGCATCTGTGATGCTGGAGACTTCAGGAGGAGGCCGAGATGGATCATCAACTCGGCACTTCTGGCTGAAGATTGTTGCAAATGCTTCAGCCTTATCTTTCACTGATGTGTTGGGCTCCCCCATCATTGAGGATGGGGATATTTGTGGAGCCACCTCCTCCAGTTAGTTGTTTAATTGTCCACCACCATTCACGGCTGGATGTGGCAGGACTGCAGAGCTTAGATCTGATCCATTGGTTATGGGATCGCTTAGCTCTGTCTATCACATGCTGCTTACACAGTTTGGTATGCAAGTAGTCCTGGGTTGTAGCTTCACCAGGTTGACACCTCATTTTGAGGTATGCCTGATGCTGCTCCTGGCATGCCCTCCTGCACTCTTCATTGAACCAGGGTTGGAATCCTGACTTGATGGTAATGGCAGAGTGGGGGATATGCCGGGCCATGAGGTTACAGATTGTGGTTGAGTACAATTCTGCTGCTGCTGATGGCCCACAGCGCCTCATGGATGCCCAGTTTTGCATTGCTAGATCTGTTCGAAATCTATCCCATTCAGCACGGTGATCGTGACACACAACACGATGGAGGGTATTGTCAATGTGAAGGCGGGACTTCGTCTCCACAATGACTGTGCGGTGGTCACTCCTACCAATACTGTCACGGACAGATGCACCTGCAGCAGGCAGATTGGTGAGGACGAGGTCGAGTATGTTCTTCCCTCGTGTTGGTTCCCCCACCACCTGCCGCAGACCCAGTCTAGCAGCTATGTCCTTTAGGACTCGGCCAGCTCAGTCAGTCGTGGTGCTACCGAGCCACTCTTGGTGATGGACATTGAAGTCCCCCACCCAGAGTACATTTTGTGCCCTTGCCACACTCAGTGCTTCCTCCAAGTGGTGTTCAACATGGAGGAGTACTGAGTCATCAGCTGAGGGAGGGCGGTAGGTGGTAATCAGTAGGAGGTTTCCTTGCCCATGTTTGACCTGATGCCATGAGACTTCATGGGGTCCGGAGTTGATGTTGAGGACTCCCAGGGCAACTCCCTCCCGACTGTATACCACTGTGCCACCACCTCTGCTGGGTCTGTCCTGCCGGTGGGACAGGACATACCCGGGGATGGTGATGACAGTGTCTGGGACATTGTCTGTCAGGTATGATTCCGTGAGTATGACTATGTCAGGCTGTTGCTTGACTAGTCTGTGGGACAGCTCTCCCAACTTTGGCACAAGCCCCCAGATATTAGTAAGGAGGACTTTGCAGGGTCGACAGGGCTGGGTTTGCCGTTGTTGTTTCCGGTGTCTAGGTCGATGCCGGGTGGTCCGTCCGGTTTCATTCCTTTTTATTGACTTCGTAGCGGTTAGTTACAACTGAGTGGCTTGCTAGGCCATTTCAGAGGGCATGTAAGAGTTAACCACATTGCTGTGGGTCTGGAGTCCAATCGACAATGGTTTCATGGCCATCATTAGACTAGTTTTAATTCCAGATTTATTAATTCAAATTCCACCTTCTGCTGTGGTGGGATTCGAACCCAGGTCCCCAGTGGAATACCCTGGGTCTCTGGGTTATTAGTCCAGTGATAATACCACTACGCCACCGCCTACCCCAGTCATTTTGTCTGTATCCAGTCTGTGTCTGTTTCCAATCTGCGTGAGTCCAGTCTGTGTGTTTTCAGACTGTGTGTGTCCAGTTTGTGTTTGCCTATTCACTCTGTGTCCAGCCTGGTCGTGTCCATTCTGTCTGAGTCATGTCATTATGTCTGTTCTATTAAGTATTCCCTGTCAGTGTCTGTATTTATCCAGTCAGTGCATGTCCAGTCTCTGTGTGTTCAGTCAGTGTGTTTTTTAGTCTGTATCTTTCCATTCTGTTTGTTACCTGTCTTGCTGGATATCCAGACTGGGTGTCTTCCCTCTGTGTGTTTTCAGTCAGTCTGTGTTCAGTCTTTATGTTGATGCCGTGTGTGTAGATAGTGTGTTAACAGTCTATGTGTGTCCAGTCTGTGTTCCCAGTCTATATATGTCCAGTCTGTATGTGCCAAATCTATGTGTTTTCAGTCTATGTGTGTTCAGTCTGTGTGACCAGTCTGTTTGTTTCCAGTCTGTGTGAATACAGTGTATGTGTGTTTGTGCCTGTCTTTATGTTTAGGCAGTTTTTGTCTGTACAGCCATAATGTGTATCTCTTGCCTTTCTTAATATTCAGTCCGTGTGTGTCTAGTCTGTGTATATCCAGTCTTTGTGTGCTTTCGATCTGTGTGGTCACTCTGTCTGTATCAAGTGTGTACGCTCAGTTTGTGTGTGTGTCCACTCTGTGTGTGTCCAGTCTGTTTGTGTCCAGTATGTGTGAATGCAGTGCTGTCTCTATGTGTAGGCACTATGTGTTTGTCCAGTCTTTCTTCATGTTCAGTCTGTGTGTGTCCAGTCTTTGTGTGCTTGCTGACAATGCTACCACTAGGTGGCGCCGCATTGGCACATGCGCAAATGCAGCCTCTGCCACTAAAACGTCACAATCTCTGACGTCAGACAATTGCCAGGACTAAAGATGGCGCTGCTCAAATAATCACACAGGGTCAACAAGATGTACTTGCAGCAGCGCAGCAAGGCTCCTCAGGTCGCTCATCATCTCCATCTGCTGGTGTCCCTCTCTCACTGCAGTTACTGCCCCTCTCACCATCTCCATCTGCTGGTGTTCCTGTCTCACTGCAGTTACTGCCCCGCTCACCATCTCTATCTGCTGGTGTCACAGTCTCACTGCAATTACTGCCCACCCTCACCATCTCCATCTGCTGGTGTTCCTGTCTCACTGCAGTTACTGCCCACCCTCACCATCTCCATCTGCTGGTGTCACAGTCTCACTGCAATTACTGCCCACCCTCACCATCTCCATCTGCTGGTGTTCCTGTCTCACTGCAGTTACTGTCCACCCTCACCATCTCCATCTGCTGGTGTTCCTGTCTCACTGCAGTTACTGTCCACCCTCAGCATCTCCATCTGCTGGTGTTCCTGTCTCACTGCAGTTACTGCCCCTCTCACCATCTCCATCTGATGGTGTTCCTGTCTCACTGCAGTTACTGTCCACCCTCACCATCTCCATCTGCTGGTGTTCCTGTCTCACTACAGTTACTGTCCACCCTCACCATCTCCATCTGCTGGTGTCCCTTTCTCACTGCAGTTTTTCTCTCACCCAAGACTCAGATATCTGGGGGTGACTCGGAAAGGTTCTCCCTGGCTGAGAGACGGCGTTAACTGCAGTGAGACAGGGTTACCAGCAGATGGAGATGGTGAGAGGGGGACTGTAACTGCAGTGAGACAGGGTCACCAGCAGATAGAGATGGTGAGAGGGGGACTGGAACTGCAGTGAGACAGGGACACCAGCACACAGAGATGGTGAGATGGGGCAGTAACTGCAGTGAGACAGGGACACCAGCAGATGGAGATGGTGAGGGTGGACAGTAACTGCAGTGAGACAGGAACACCAGCAGATGGAGATGGTGAGAGGGGCAGTAACTGCAGTGAGAGAGGGACACCAGCACATCGAGATGGTGAGATGGGGCAGTAACTGCAGTGAGACAAGGACACCAGCAGATGGAGATGGTGAGAGGGGACAGAGTCAGAATCTCAATAAAATTTCGATACAACTTGTGTTAAATGGTAATTTTCCAACTATGTAAACGCTTGTAACGTTAACCTGGTTTCTGTTTGAAAAAATATTTTGAGTGAGCACACCCTAATGCAGAAATTAAACAAGAACATCAAATATAGTCCAAACATTTATTTACAAATAAAAATTCTCTGAATAAGTTGCGTTGAATTCTTCATCACTAAAGTTATGCCATCTCTCACTTCCCTTTTTGTGCTCTTATCTTCTCTACTATTAGTGAGAGGAATTGAAAATAGATATTAAATCTGCTTTCACCAAACTGTCAGACAGTGCATTCCAGACCAGAACAATTTGTTGGGGATTATTTCCCCTGATTATTTCCTCGCATCACTCTCCCATTTTTATTCACCTTCATTCTGTGCTCTCTGGTTCCTGACCCCTCTCTGCTACTGGACACAAACTGTCCTCGTTTATCCAAACTGAGTGAAAGAATTTGAATGCTATTTGTTTCACCAGGGCAGCTGCAGATTAACTAGTAACTCCTGAATTTGGACAGTGATGAACAAGTGACAAAATCCCTCTGAATCCCCCAGGAAAGTAGTGGATAGAAACAGTCAAGATGGAAAGTGAAACAAGTGACACTTTAATACAGCAGCAAAAACTCATTGCCACATTCTCGAGGTAGTTATTGCTGAACTTTATGTAAACTGGAAGTGAAAAGTGAGAGACTTTTCATAAAATTTGTGCTAAATGGCTGTTTCTCAACTTTGTAAACCCTTGTGATGTTACAGCGGTAAATGTTGAGAAAATTATTTTGAATGCTTACTGGCTAATGCATAAATACAACAACATCAAGAAACGAATCGTTTACAGATACAAGTGTAAATATGGGTCGGAATTGTTCTGTGAAATGTCACCAATTGTAAACGTTTTCTTGGCTGTAATTTCAGGGATTGTAACCCAGAGAAACTGAGAAACCTGATAAAAACATTCTGTTCCTCAAACTGCAGCAAACAGGCCTCGCCAGCAAAAACTCTTTGCCAGAATTTCAAGTTATTGCTGCACTTTCTGTAAACTGGAGATGAATAGTGAAAGGCATTTCATACAATTTATATCAAATGGCAATTTTTCAAACAGGCCACTCCAGGTTTTACATTGCAGCAGTTTTTCTACATTTAGTTGTTAATGAGGTCTTGGGGGTGGGGGGATGGTGGGCTGGGGTTGTGCAGGAGGAGAGGGAGAGAGAGATAGGGTCCTGAAATGAACCAATTCCAACATTTGCTGGAACAGCCCTACCCCATTCCCACACCATTCCCATCGGACGGCCTGAAATATCTCTTCTTTGAAGGTTTTTGTGTGTTTGTGTGCATGTGTGTGTGAATGTCATTGCATCCTTCTGGTCTCTGTGCAATGAGCTCTGTCAGCACAGATCCTGGAATTGGAACCTGGACCCTTTCCCATCTCAGAGTACCCACTAACCGAGCTCCCTTATTTTATTACATCTCATTCCTTTCCATTGACAAATGAGGTTTTTGGGGGAGGGAGAGAGACAGACAGACAGACAGGTTTCTGTCTGGAATGGTCCATTTGGGATATGGCTGGAATATCCCTCCCCCATTCCCTGTTTACACAGAGACTCATCTTGGACTGTCCCATACCTGGGAGGCAGTGTCCAGATGGAGGAAGCTGAGATCTGGTTGGATGAGCTGTATTTGGGGTGGACTGTCTGTTTTGAGTGACAGGTTCTGGGATATATTAGGACAACATCAGCCTCCATTCTTTCTTTCCATGCGGCTGGTTTGTGAAGGTGAGTTTCTGTGTCTCAGTGTCTCTGTGCCCAGGTGAATTGCAAGCTGATTACAGTGTGTGAGTGTGTGAGAGGGAGAGAGAGACAGTCCAGTCTGAATCCCCCTCTCTCTGTCCCAGTCCTGACCCTTTTCTCCAATTCCCTCCCCAATCTCCCTCTCCAGGATCTTTTCCCCATGGATGAGCTGAATGAGGGAAGGTGTTAGAGTCCAAAGATGGAGCGCAGACCGTGTGGGATGGTGAGTATCACATCTTTATTGTCTCTCTCTGCCTTTCTCCCTCCTTCTGACTCAATCTATCCCTCTGAATCTATCTCTCAATGTCCCACTCCCTCAGTCTCCCCCTCCCTCAGTGTTCCTCTCTCTCTCTGTGTTTCTCTCTCTCTCTCTCTTTGTTTCTCTCTCCCTCTCTCTGTTTCTCTCTCTCCTTCACTTTGTGTTTCTCTCTCTTTCTCTCTGAATGATTGTGTGTCTTTCTGTCTCACTGACTTTCTCTGGCTATCTCTCCCTCTCAATCTCTCTCTGTGTTTCTCTCTCTCTCTCTCTCTCTCTGATTCTCTGTGTCTTTCTCCCATTGGTTTTCTGTCTGTCTCTCTGGTGTCTGCAATTTCTTTGTGTCTCCATTCTTTCCCTCCACTTTTTCTGTCTTTTCTCCATTTCTCTGACTTATTCTTTATCTTTTTCTCTTTCTGACTTTCTCTCCCTCTCGAACTTTGTCTCTTTCTCTCTCTTTTTCTCTTTCCTTTTCTTCTGCTTTCTCTCTTTCTTTGCCTCCCCTCCACCCGCAAATTTCCTCCCCCCAAACTTTTCCCCCTGCAATATTGCCCCCCCCCCCGGAAAACATCCCCCCCACCTTGAACAGACCCCCCCATCTGAATAATCCTCATCTACAGACCCCTATCTGATATCCCCTGTTAACTGACCCCCATCTAATACCCTCCCCCCTGTTAAAAGACAAACCATCTAAATACCACCTGGGAAAAGACCTCCATCTAAATACCATCCCCCACCCCCACAGGAACTGACCCCTATCTGATACCTCCTGTTAACTGATCCCAATCTAATTCTCCCCCGCTGCCCCCACTGTAAACACTCCCCCCTTTCTAAATACCCTCCCTGTCCTGTAAAAGCCCCCACTCTACTAATTCCCACCCTGTATCATCTCCCCCGTGAACAGCCACCCTCGCCCGCCCACTGTGTAACTCCCGTCCCAGTCAACAGACCCGACCTCACCCCCACCCCACCCCCCCTCCCCCCCCACCCCGTATAATTCCCACCTCCATCACTTTCCTGGGTTTGGCTCCGTCTCCCGACATTCTTTCATTCACTTTAATTCCTGGTCTGGATAAGCCACTGGAATTCCATCAACTGGCTCCCAGATCCCCGGCACCTTTAACTCATGTCCGGCCAATGGCAGGGCCGGGTGTAGAGCAAGGACCCCACCACCACCACCCCCAGAGGCTAACTGGCATTCTGAGCCTTTAATGCACAGGAAGATCCCAGCCCCAGACACATCCCTCTCTGCAGAAAGGTGTTTCACCTGTTCTCCCCATCGGCTTCAGGGAATCAAACAGAGGGAGACACACACAAATACTCACACACACTGACTGGCACAGGGACGGGAGGAGGCCATTCAGCCCTTAGATCCTGTCCCACCCCATGTTAGATCATGGCTGATCTGTCCCTTCCCCCATCGGGCCACAAGGAGACAGGCAGAGACAGTCGGGGAGCAGATACACAGAGAGGCAAAGAAACACTGGGCTGGACTCGGATGTGGTGCCAATGGTGAAAACCAGGGTGGAGGGGAGGAGGGTGCTTGTGAATCGGCTGCCCGTTCAGCATCTCTCCCCTGTTTTTACCTCAATGGGAGCTAAGCTGGACAAAGATGGAAAGCAGGATCCCGGCTCACAATCACCCTGTACAACACCAAGGCAGTGAGTTCAAATCCACCCCCAGACAGAGGGAGAGACACAGAAAACAGATCCCAGGATTAGGACAGAACAGAGAGAGAGAGAGAGAGAAATGGAGACATCCAGAGAGACAGAGCTGGAGATGTAGAGAGAGAGAATGCAGCAGCAATGTCTTCTTCTTCTTCTTCTTCTTCCTCCTTGTCTCGAGAGACAATGGGTAAGCGCCTGGAGGTGGTCAGTGGTTTCTGGAGCAGCGCCTGGAGTGGCTATAAAGGCCAATTCTAGAGTGACAGACTCTTCCACAGGTGCTGCAGATAAAATTGGTTGTCGGGGCTGTTACACAGTTGGCTCTCCCCTTGCGCTTCTGTCTTTTTTCCTGCCAACTGCTAAGTCTCTTCGACTCGCCACACTTTAGCCCCGCCTTTATGGCTGCCCGCCAGCTCTGGCGATCACTGGCAACTGACTCCCACGACTTGTGATCAATGTCACAGGACTTCATGTCGCGTTTGCAGACGTCTTTAAAGCGGAGACATGGACGGCCGGTGGGTCTGATACCAGTGGCGAGCTCGCTGTACAATGTGTCTTTGGAAATCCTGCCATCTTCCATGCGGCTCACATGGCCAAGCCATCTCAAGCACCGCTGACTCAGTAGTGTGTATAAGTTGGGGATGTTGGCTGCCTCCAGGACTTCTGTGTTGGAGATATAGTCCTGCCACCTGATGCCAAGTATTCTCCGAAGGCAGCGAAGATGGAATGAATTGAGACGTCGCTCTTGGCTGACATACGTTGTCCAGACCTCGCTGCCTTAGAGCAAGGTACTGAGGACACAGGCCTGATACACACGGACTTTTGTGTTCCGTGTCAGTGCGCCATTTTCCCACACTCTCTTGGCCAGTCTGGACATAGCAGTGGAAGCCTTTCCCATGCGCTTGTTGATTTCTGCATCTAGAGACAGGTTACTGGTGATAGTTGAGCCTAGGTAGGTGAACTCTTGAACCACTTCCAGAGCGTGGTCGCCAATATTGATGGATGGAGCATTTCTGACGTCCTGCCCCATGATGTTCGTTTTCTTGAGGCTGATGGTTAGGCCAAATTCATTGCAGGCAGACGCAAACCTGTCGATGAGACTCTGCAGACATTCTTCAGTGTGAGATGTTAAAGCAGCATCGTCAGCAAAGAGGAGTTCCCTGATGATGACGTTCCGTACTTTGGTCTTCGCTCTTAGACGGGCAAGGTTGAACAACCTGCCCCCTGATCTTGTATGCAGGAAAATTCCTTCTTCTGAGGACTTGAACGCATGTGAGAGCAGCAGGGAGAAGAAGATCCCAAACAGTGTAGGTGCGAGAACACAGCCCTGTTTCACGCCACTCAGCATAGGAAAGGGGTCTGATGAGGCACCGCTATGCTGAATTGTGCCTTTCATATTGTCATGGAATGAGGTGATGATACTTAGTAGCTTTGGTGAACATCCAATCTTTTCTAGTAGTCTGAAGAGACCACGTCTGCTGACTAGGTCAAAGGCTTTGGTGAGATCAATGAAAGCAATGTAGAGGGGCGTCTGTTGTTCACGGCATTTCTCCTGTATCTGACGAAGGGAGGACAGCATGTCAATGGTCGATCTCTCTGCTCGAAAGCCACACTGTGCCTCAGAGTAGATGTGCTCGGCCAACTTCTGGAGCCTGTTTAAAGCGACTTGAGATATTGAGAAAGATCGCAGACAAAGAGAGAGATGCAGAGACAGAAAGATGTGGAGGGGCAGAGATACAAAGTAAGATGTGTTTACAGAATTGGGAAGGGTGTCCCGGGACAGGGGGGAAATGCAGAGATAATATTGCAGGAAAGGAGGAGCAGAGATGGAAGGATTCAGAGATTTGGAAGTGAGTGAGAGAAGAAATGGAGTGAGAAAGAGACAGATAAAGATACAGAGAGTCGCAGAAAGAGATTGACAATGGAAACCTGTGAGACTCTGGAGAGGGGCAGAGATAGAAATGATGTTGAGAGATACAGAGATAGGGATTTAAAGATGTGAAGAAACAGTGCTAGGAACAAAGAGGAAGGTGCTGGAAACAAGTTGCAGCAAGAGCTGGAGAGAGGGAAATCTATGGGATTACATTGACTGTTGTGGAGCAGCGATTCCCAAACTATTCCCTTCAGAGCACCATCCAGCCCCCTCCCTTGTGGTAAAAAAATCCACAGAACCCCGAAAACACACAGTCTTCTTTTCTGTATCTAGAAATGAATTTGACAATGACACATATATATTTATTATTATTTTCCCTCACTGGTTAAAGCTCTTGTCTGACAATTCCACGTGGAGAAAAGATTCTCCCTCTGCATCATCACAGCTGCAGCTTCCGAAAAGATTCTCCATGGGAATAAGAGAAATAAAATTGATTCAAACAAAGCAAAGCATTTTTGCACAGAAATAAAACACAACGAGAGCCCAGGGCTCTTTCTCTCACTCACTGACATAAAACAATCTCTCAGTTACTTACAAACACATCCCCCGACACAGAGCCAGAGACTGGGAAGTGTGGATGTGTTTACCCTGTCATTTCCTGCTGTCTCTCTCTCTCTCTGTCTCTCTCTATTTCTCTGTGTGTCTCTCTACATCTGTTTCTGCCTCACTGTAAAAACACACAAACACTGGTGACCCCCATCCCCTCTCCTGTAGAAGGATAGAGAGAGAAATCCACATTCCCATCCCTGAAATTCTGAATACAAATGGTCCCCCGATGTTTCATTTCACTGTCAAATTCAGCCCACAGCCTAAAACACCAGCAATATTCGGGAATGAGAACAAGCCTTTACAAACCTTCTCATTTCAGCCATTTCATTGCTGATTAACAGAAGAATTTGACACTCAATGAATTAATTTTTAAAGTTCTCATCAACGTTGCAATGTTATAAATACTGTAGGCCATTGGTGCACAGCAAGATCCCACAAGCAGCAGTGTGATTACAGCCGGCTACCCCTCTCTCCCCCTCTGATTCCCTCCATGTTTCCCTCACTCTCCTGCGTCTCTCTCCCTCCTGTTACTCTCATTCAGAGAGAGAGAGACAGAGAAATCCAGTCTCAGAACATCATTCACAATTCAATTGGCTGCTGCACATTTCATGTCACCCTCAAATTCACGGCACTGCCCAAAACACCAGCATTATTCAGGAATTATACCGGCTTCAAGCTCCGGACTTTAATTCCAGGCCATCGGGAGAGCTTTACACACAAGGAACTCACTTCTAAAATGCAGTCACTGTTACAATGCAGGGAATTCTGCAGGCAAGCTGTGCACAGCAAGATCCCAGCAATGGAGACACTTCAAAATTCAGTTTACCACGGTTTTGCTTGTGGATTCCTTTCTCTGTCTCTCTCTGTCTTTCTCCATCTTTCTCTGCCTTCCCTCCATCGCCCACACTCTGCCTATCTCTCTCTCTCTAACCTGCCACCTCCAGCTGTTTCTCTCATTCCCTCTTTTTCTCTCCATCTGTTTCTGCCTCAGTGTTGTAATGTAGGAATTGATGCAGGGAATGTATGCACAGCAGGATCCCACAATGTGATCATAGCCAGATATCCCATCACAGTCCTCAGAAAATGCTCAACTCCATCTTTAAACGTAAAACAAGTCTTTATACAGCTTCACGTTCAGCTCTTGTAACTGTTGTAAAATTCTTGTAAAAACACAGAAATCCACACTCACACCCTCAGGAAGCTGAATTTTAAAGTGTCCTCATTGTTGTCATGTAGGAATTGCTGCAGGGCACTAGATACACAGCAAGATCCCACAAGCTACAATGTGATAACAGCCAGATTTCAGTCCCCAGAAAGGGCGAAACGCCCTCTTTAAACTGGGAACAAGTAGCTGGTTGGAGAAGGAGAGTGTGAAACAGAGACAGAGAAGAGAAAGCATGGGGGGAGATAGAGAAACAGGGAAAGAATGTGGAGACAGAGAGAAAGCTAACCTTAGACCTACAGTAAAATGAATTAAAATGGGCACCGTGCATCTTATTTAACTGTAAGCTTCCTAGCATTGCCCAAAACACCAGCAAACCTCACAGACAGGGCTGGAAGGAGCAAGTGGCAAATGGGACTCCCTCCTGGGGCTGTTCCTTTAACCCCAGGCTTTCAATCTGGATAAAACTCCAGGGCTTCAATCCAATTTGTGCACAGCAAGATCCCAGAGGCAGCAATATAATATGCAGATTATCTGTTTTCAGTGATGTAAATTTAGAGATCCCAGAGGGAGGGACATTCCTGCAGTTTGAAAATCTCAAACACCCCTCTCCCTGTCTTTCTCCTGCTCCCTCCCCAAACTCGTCCACATTTGTTTCTTTCTCTCTCGATCTGGGATTTAATCTGGATTGAAACGTCCGCTGAAATGTTTCTGTCACCGTTTAAAATGACCACACATCACATTCGAGTCATCGAGAGATACAGCACTAAAACAGGCCCTTTGGCCCAACGCTGACCATCAGCCACCCATTTATGCTAATCCTGCACTCATGCCATTTTTACCCCTCTCACATCCCCACCTTCCCTCAATTCTCCTACCACCTACCTATACGAGGGGCAATTTTAAAAATGTCCAATTTACCTATCAACCCACAAGTCTTTGACATGTGGCAGGAAACCAGAGCACCCGGAGGAAACCCACACAGAGAACTTGCAAACTCTGCACAGTTAGGACCCAGAACCCAACCTGGGTTGCTGGACCTGTGAGGCTGCGGTACTAACCACTTAGCCACTGCAGGAAAGTCCCTCCCTCTGCCATCCCTAAACTTACATCACTGAAAACAGATGATCTGCATATTATCATATTGCTGCCTGTGGGATCTTGCTGTGCACACATTGTGGCACGTATTGATTAATGGTTAAAATAGAGAAAGTGTGGGGGAGAGAAAAGCAGACGAGATGGAGAGAAAACACAGAGAAATCCACAATCTGACCCTCACGAAGCTGAATTTTAAAGTGTCCTCATTACTGTGCAGGAAATGCTGCTGGGCACTAGATGCACAGCAAGATCCCACAAGCTGCAATGTGATAACAGCTACATTTCAGACTCCAGAAAGGGCGAAATTCCCTCTTTAAACTGGGAACAAGCTGCTGATTTTGTCTCTGCATTTCAAATAACAACAAATCACATTGCTGTGTGTGGCATGATTTTTTATTTATTAAAGGTTTAATTGGAGAAGGAGAGTGTGAAACCGAGACAGAGAAGAGAAAGCATGGGGGGAGATAGAGACACAGGGAAAGAATGTGGAGACAGAGAGAAAGCTCAGACCTACAGTAAAATGAATTAAAATGGGCACTGTGCATCTTATTTCACTGTAAGCTTCCTAGCATTGTCCAAAACACCAGCAAACCTCACAGACAGGGCTGGAAGGAGCAAGTGGCAAATGGGACTCCCTCCTGGGGCTGCTCCTTTAACCCCAGGCTTTCAATCTGTATAAAACTCCAGGAGCCCCAATCCAACATGGGCGGCACAGTGGCGCAGTGGTTAGCACCGCAGCCTCACAGCTCCAGCGACCCGGGTTCAATTCTGGGTACTGCCTGTGTGGAGTTTGCAAGTTCTCCCTGTGTCTGCGTGGGTTTCCTGCCAAAAGACTTGCAGGTTGATGGGTAAATTGGCCATTATAAATTGCCCCTAGTATAGGTAGGTGGTCGGGAAATGTGGGGATGTGGTAGGAATATGGGATTAGTGTAGGATTAGTATAAATGGGTGGTTGATGGTCAGCACAGACTTGGTGGGCTGAAGGGCCTGTTTCAGTGCTGTAACTAAAAACTAAACTAAACTATGAAATGGTTAACCCAGGGCCCCAGAGAGGAAATTAAACCTCAGGCTAATAAACAGAAACAACTCACGTGAGCCCTTTGGGTGCGGCCTGTGGACAAGGCCTCAGTCCGTCCCCTCTGGAGGAAGCTCCTGTCCAAGGATTCCTCGTCCCAGACTTTCCCTCTTTTCATCTTCACGATGCAGTTTTCAGAAGGAAAATTCCTAAGGCAAGAGGGAGAGAGAGAAAACTGATGAAAAGGCATTGTTAAACAAAACCGCACAGCAAGAGCCCAGGAATTGCCCTCGGTTACAGCAACACCCAAATACAGACAAATCACAGTTAATAAACTGAAGGATAAAGGGTTTGAGACAGCAACCTCCACCTCTGTGTGTGTGTGTGTGTCTGTCTCTGTCCCTATCTCATTTGCCCCCCAATCTCTCTCTCTCTCTCTGTGTCCAGATCTGTTTTTGTCCCTCTATCTCAAATGTAATGTTGACTGAAAATAGCTATGAAATATTTCTGTCTCACCATTTAAACCAACAACAAATCACACAGCTGTGTGTGTTTTTAACTATTAAAGGTTTAAATAGAGAGACAGAGGGAAAGAAAGCTGGAGAGAGACAGAGAGAGAAATGGAAACTCAGAACTTCAGTAAAATGAATTGTTTGAATCGGGAACATTTGACACTCAGTGAACTGTTTAAGTGTTGATCACTGTTGCAATGTTGGAAACACTGCATACCATTTGTGCACAGCAAGATCCCACAATTTCATTTCGCCCTCGAATTCACAGCACTGCCCAAAACACCAGCATCACTCGGGGATTATACCGGCTCCAAGCTCAGGACTTTAATTCTAGGCCTTCAGGAGAGCTTTACACACAATGAATTCACTTCTAAAATGCAGTCACTGTTACAATGCAGGGAATTCTGCAGGCAAGCTGCACACAGCAAGATCCCAGCAATGGTGACACTTCAACATTCAGTCGACCAAGGTTTTGAGTGTGGATTACTCTCTCTTTCTCTGCGTTTAACCTGCCACCTCCAGCTGTTTCTCTCTCTCCCTCTTTTTCTCTCCATCTGCTTCGGCCTCAGTGTTGTAATGTAGGAATTGATGCAGGGAATGTATGCACAGCAGGATCCCACAATGTGATACTAGCCAGATATCCCATCACAGTCCTCAGAAAATGCTAAACTCCATCTTTAAATGTATAACAAGCCTTTCTACAGCTTCATGTTCCCTTCAGGAGCAGTCGACACTCAATGAATTCATTTTTAAAGTGGTCCTCACTGTTGCAGGAAACCTGCAGGCAATCTGTGCACAGCAAGATCCCAGAGGCAGCAATATGACAATATGCAGGTAATCTGTTTTTAGTGATGTAAGTTTAGAGATCCCAGAGAGAGGAACATTCCTGTAGTTTGAGAATCTCAAACACCCCTCTCCCTGTCTTTCTCCTGCTCCCTCCACCCTGCACCCCATCCACATCTGTTTCTTTTTCTCTCGATCTGGGATTAAATCTGGATTGAAACGTCCTCTGAAGTGTTTATGTCACCGTTTAAAATAACCACACGTCACATTGTGGCTCCTATTGATTAATGGTTAAAATAGAGAGAGTGCGGGGGGAGAGAAAAGCAGAGGCAGATGGAGAGAAAACACAGAGAAATCCACACTCAGACCCTCAGGAAGCTGAATTTTAAAGTGTCCTCATTGTTGGAATGTAGGAAATGCTGCAGGGCACTAGATGCACAGCAAGATCCCACAAGCAGCAATGTGACAATAGCCAGATTTCCCCTCAGTCCCCAGAATGGGCGAAACTCCCTCTTTAAACTGGGAACGAGCCATTTGTGCAGAGCAAGATCCCACAAGCAGCAGGGTGATAACAACTGGCAACCCCTCTGATTCCCTCCATGTTTCCCTCACTCTCCTGCGTCTCTCTCCCTCCTGTTACTCTCATTCAGAGAGACAGATGGAGAGAGAGTCTTGCGAGGTGGGCCCTAGAGAGGAAATTGAACCTCGGGCTAATAAACAGACACAACTCACGTGGGCCCTTTGGGTGCAGCCTGTGGACAAGGCCTCAGTTCGTCCCCTCTGGAGGAAGCTCCTGTCCAAGGATTCCTCGTCCCAAACTTTCCCTCTTTTCACCTTCACGGTGCAGTTTTCAGAATGAAAATTCCTCAGGGGAAAGAAGGAGAAAAAAATTGGATTAAAATACAAAGTGAGGAACTTTTTAAACAAAATAGCACAGCAAGAGCCCAGGGTTTCCCCTCTCAGTTACACAGACAATCAGCAATATTCAAATACAATCAAATCACAGTTATAAACCAGATTGAGACAGAGGGAGCGCACACACCCACACACACACACAGATACACAGACACACACACTGAACCAGACTGGGGAATGTGTCCACTCTCTCCAGAGAGAGAGTGAAAGGTGGGTTTTATGACTGGAACTGAGATCTTCCTGCCCAGTTATATCCTGAGTGAGCTGTTTGCAAACTCCACCCCTTGAGCCTCTGACATGATGGGCTGTCTCTCAATCTCCTGCCTCAGGAGCGGGGGAGGGGGCCTGTCCATTGATATGTTAATCCCAGGACAGGACCTTCCTGACTCTTCCAGTCCATTGATATGTTAATCCCAGGACAGGACCTTCCAGACTCTTCCAGTCCATTGATATGTTAATCCCAGGACAGGACCTTCCTGACTCTTCCAGTCCATTGATATGTTAATCCCAGGACAGGACCTTCCAGACTCTTCCAATCCATTGATATGTTAATCCCAGGACAGGACCTTCCTGACTCTTCCAGTCCATTGATATGTTAATCCCAGGACAGCAATCCTTTCAGCCATCTCTTAGTTAATTTTAAACCTTTAATTCTTTCCCTGCAGTTTGAAAATATCATACACTGATCCAACCCTCCCCCCTAAAATCCTCACACTGAAGCCACAATACAGGACTGGGCAGATAATGGGGATTGTTACTGAGGTTGTGTTTGGGGATTTTTACTGACATCAGTGTTGAATTTTAAAGTATCTCCTCTTCCCTTACTTCTAAAGTCTCTCAGTGTTGTTGTTGTTGTGCTGACAGCTTTTTCAGTGTACAGTCCCTTTCAACTTTTAATAAAATCTGTGGCACACAAATAAATGTAAAGTTTCTCCTCCAAGATGTTTTGTCCTCCCTCTTCCATGGTCTCTCTGTCACTCCCTATCTCTCTCTCTGTCTCTCACAGGACTGGGCAGACACTGGGGATTGTTACTGAGGTTCTGTCGGTCATTTTTACTGACATCAGTGTGGAATGTAAAATCTGTGTCTGTCTGTCTGTGTGTGGCTGTGTGTCTGTCTGTGTGTCTGTGTGTGTCTGTCTGTGTGTGTGTCTGTGTGTGTCTGTGTGTCTGTGTGTGTCTGTGTGTGTCTGTGTGTCTGTGTCTGTGTCTGTCTGTGTGTCTGTCTGTGTGTCTGTGTGTGTCTGTCTGTGTGTGTGTCTGTGTGTGTCTGTGTGTCTGTGTGTGTCTGTGTGTCTGTGTCTGTGTGTGTCTGTCTGTGTGTCTGTGTGTGTGTCTGTGTGTCTGTCTGTGTCTGTCTGTCTGTGTGTGTCTGTCTGTGTCTGTGTCTGTCTGTGTGTGTGTCTGTGTGTCTGTCTGTGTGTGTGTCTGTGTGTGTCTGTCTGTGTCTGCGTCTGTCTGTGTGTGTCTGTCTGTGTCTGTGTGTGTGTGTCTGTGTGTCTGTCTGTGTCTGTCTGTGTCTGTGTCTGTCTGTGTGTGTCTGTGTGTGTGTCTGTGTGTCTGTCTGTGTGTGTGTCTGTGTGTGTCTGGCTGTGTCTGTGTCTGTCTGTGTGTGTCTGTCTGTGTGTCTGTGTGTCTGTCTGTCTGTGTGTCTGTGTGTCTGTCTGTGTCTGTCTGTGTGTCTGGATGTTTGTGTGAGTGAGAGAGAATATCAGGGTCACCTCTCTCCTTCTCTATCTCTCCTTCTCTCTCTGTTTCTCCCTCTATCTCTGTCTCTCCCTCTCTCTCAGTCAGCCTCTCTCATAGAAAGATAGATGCTGTATCTCTCAAACTAAAAACTAAACTAAAACAAGATCAGGAGCAGGCCATTCGGCCCCTCGGGTCTGCTCTGCCATTCAATAAAGATCATGACCGATGGTCTAATTCAGTTCCCTGTTCCCACTTTCTCCCCCTAGCCCTTTATCCCTTTGACATTAAGAAATATATCTTTCTCCTTCTTGAATTTATTTGATAACTTGGTCTTCACTGCCTTCTGTGGGTGAGATTTCACAGGTACCCCACCCTCTTCCCCATCTCACTCTCCCTCGCCCACTCTCTCCCTCTTCCCCATCTCACTCTCCCTCGCCCCCTTCTCTCTCCCTCGCCCACTCTCTCCCTCGCCCCCCCTCTCTCTCCCTCGCCCCCCTCTCTCTCCCTCGCCCCCCCCCTCTCCCTCACTCCCTCTCTCCCTCGCACCCTCTCCTTTCCTCGCCCCCTCTCCTTTCATCGCCCCCTCTCTCTCTCCCTCGCCCCTCTCTCTCTCCCTCGCCCCTCTATCTCCCTCTCCCCCCTCTATCTCTCTCCCTCTCCCCCCTCTATCTCTCTCCCTCTCCCCCCTCTATCTATCTCCCTCTCCCCCCTATCTATCTCCCTCTCCCCCCTCTATCTATCTCCCTCTCCCCCCTCTATCTCTCTCTCTCTCCCCCCTCTATCTCTCTCTCTCTCTCTCCCCCCACTATCTCTCTCTCTCTCTCCCCCTCTATCTATCTCTCTCCCCCCCTCTATCTATCTCTCTCTCCCCCCTCTATCTATCTCTCTCTCCCCCCTCTATCTATCACTCTCTCTCCCCTCTATCTATCTTTCTCTCCCCCTTCTATCTATCTCTCTCTCCCCCCGCTATCTATCTCTCTCTCCCCCCTCTATCTAACTCTCTCTCCCCCTCTATCTATCTCTCTCTCCCCCCTCTATCTATCTCTCTCTCCCCCCTCTATCTCCCTCTCCCCCTCTATCTATCTCCCTCTCCCTCCTCTATCTCTCTCTCTCTCTCTCCCCCTCTATCTCTCTCTCCCCCTCTATCTCTCTCTCTCTCTCTCCCCCTCTATCTCTCTCTCTCTCCCCTTGTATCTTTCCCTCCCCCCTCTATCTCTCTTTCTCTCCCCCATCTCTCTCTCTCGTTGTGTTTCTCTATCACTGTCTCTGTCTCTCTCTCTCACTGCCACTCCCTCTCTCTCTGTTTCCCTCTCTGTGTCTCTATCTCTCTCTTTCTGTCTGTCTGTCTCTCTCTCTCTGTTACTCTCTCTCTCTGTCTCTCCTTCTGTCTTTCTCTCTTTGTCTCTCCGTCAGTCTAGCCCCCCCACCCCCCCCGTCACTCCCTCTCTCTCTTTCTGTCTCTGTCGCACTCTCTCTATCCCTCCATCTGTCCTTCCCTCCCTGTCACTCCATCTCTCTCCTTCTCTCTCTGTCTCTCTCTTTGTCCCTCCATCTGCCTTTCCCTCTCTGTCACTCCATCTCTCTCCTTCTCTCTCTGCCTCTCTCTCTGTCCCTCCATCTGTCTTTCCGTCCCTGTCACTCCATCTCTCTCCTTCTCTCTCTGTCTCCCTCTCCGTCCCTCCATCTGTCTTTCCCTCCCTGTCACTCCATCTCTCTCCTTCTCTCTCTGTCTCTCTCTCTGTCCCTCCATCTGTCTTTCCCTCCCTGACACTCCCTCTCTCTCCTTCTATCTCTGTCTCGCTCTCTGTTCCTCCATTTCTGCTTCCCTCTCTGTCACTCCCCCTCTCTCCTTCTATCTCTGTCTCTGCCACTCTCTCTATCTCTCTCTCTGTCCCTCCATCCGTCGTTCCCTCTCTGTCTCTCCGTCCCTCTCCTTCTATCTCTGTCTCTGCCTCTCTCTATGTCTCTCTCTCTGTCCCTCCATCTGTCTCTCCCTCTCTGTTTCTCCTTCTCTCTGTGTCTCTCTCTCTGTCCTTCAATCTGTTGTTCCCTCTCTGTCTCTCCCTCTCTCTCCTTCTCTCTCTGTCTCTCTCTCTCTGTCTCTCCATCTATCTTCCCCACCCCCGTCACTCCCTCTCTCTCCTTCTAACTCTGTCTCTGCCTCTCTCTCTGTCTCTCTCTCTGTCCCACCATCTGCCTTTCCCTCTCAGACACTCCCAAGCTCCCTTCTATTTCTGTCTCTCTCTCTCTCTCTCTCTCTCTCTCTATCCCTCCATCTGTCCTTCCCTCCCTGTCACTCCATCTCTCTCCTCTCTCAGTCCTTCCATCTGTCTTTCCCTTCCTGACACACCCTCTCTCTCCTTCTATCTCTGTCTCTGCCACTCTCTCTGTCCCTCCATCTGTCTTTCCCTCTCTGTCTCTCCTTCTATCTCTGTCTCTCTCTCTCTTTCTCTCCATCTGCCTTTCCCTCTCTGTCTCTTCCTCTCTCTCCTTCTCTTTCTGTCCCTCAATTTGTCCCTCCATCTGTCTTTCCCTTCCTGACACTCCCTCTCTCTGCTTCTCTCTCTGTCTCTCTCTCTGTCTTTCCATCTGTCTTTCCCTCCCTGTCACTCCCTCTCCTTCCCTCGCCCCCTCTCTCTCTCCCACGCCCCCTCTCTCTCCCACGCCCCCTCTCTCTCTCTCTCTCTCTCCTCTCTATCTCTCTTTCTCTCCCCTCGATCTCTCTCTCTCTCCCCCCTCTATCTCTCTCTCTCTCTCCCCCCTCTATCTCTCTCTCTCTCTCCCCCCACTATCTCTCTCTCTCTCCCCCTCTATCTCTCTCTCTCCCCCCTCTATCTCTCTCTCTCTCCCCCCTCTATCTCTCTCTCTCTCCCCTCTATCTCTCTCTCTCTCTCTCTCTCTCCACCCGCTATCTCTCTCTCTCTCTCCCCCCCCTCTATCTCTCTCTCTCTCCCCCTGTATCTTTCCCTCCCACCTCTATCTCTCTTTCTCTCCCACCTACAACTCTCTCTCCCCCATCTCACTCTCTCGTTGTGTTTCTCTATCACTGTCTCTGTCTCTCTCTCTCACTGCCACTCCCTCTCTCTCTGTTTCCCTCTCTGTGTCTCTATCTCTCTCTTTCTGCCTCTCTCTCTCTCTCTGTTACTCTCTCTCCCACTGTGCCTCTGTCCATGACTCTATTCGTGTCTCTCTCACACCATCTCTGCCTTTCTCTCTCTCTGTATCTCTCTCTCTCACTCTCACTGTCTCTGTATCCTCCTCCCTATATCTCTGTCTTCCTCTCTATTTCTGCCTCTTCCTCTCTGTCTCTCTCACTGTCCCTCCATCTGTCTTTCCCTCCCTGTCACTCCATCTCTCTCCTTCTCTCAGTCCCTCCATCTGACTTTCCCTCTCTGTCACTCCCTCTCTCTGCTTCTATCTCTGTCTCTCCCTCTCTTTCTTTGTCTCTGTCCATAACTCTGTCTGTGTCTCTATGACACCATTTCTCCCTTTCTCTTTCCCCCACTCTCTTTCTTTTCATCTCACCCTTCCTCCCTCGATCCCAGGACAACAATGGCTTCAAACATTTCTCCTTCTTTCTTTATCCCTCCCTCTCTGTCCCACTCTCTCCTTCTATCTCAGTCTCTGCCTCTCTCTCTGTCTCCCTCTGTCCCTCCACCTGTCGTTCCCTCTCTGTAACTCCCTCTCCCTCCTTCTATCTCTGTCTCTCTCTCTGTCCGTCCATCTGTCTTTCCCTCCCTGTCACTCCCTCTCTCTCCTTCTTTCTCTGCCTCTCTCTCGCTCTCTGTCCCTCCGTCTGTCTTTCCCTCCCTGACGCTCTCTCTCTCTCCTTCCATCTCTGACTCCCTCTCTCTCTGTCTCTCCATCTGTCTTTCCCTCTCTGTCTCTCCCACTCTCTCCTTCTCTCTCTGTCTTTCTCTCTCTGTCTCTCCGTCAGTCTCCACCCCTCCCAACTTCCGTCACTCCCTCTCTCTCTTTCTGTCTCTGTCGCTCTCTCTCTATCCCTCCATCTGTCCTTCCCTCCCTGTCACTCCATCTCACTCTGTCTCTCACTCTGTCCCTCCATCTGTCTTTCCCTCTCTGTCACACCCTCTCTCTCCTTCTCTCTCTATCCCTCCATCTGTCCTTCCCTCCCTGTCACTCCATCTCACTCTGTCTCTCACTCTGTCCCTCCATCTGTCTTTCCCTCTCTGTCACTCCCTCTCTCTCCTTCTATCTCTGTCTCTGCCATTCTCTCCATCTATCTCTCTGTCCCTCCATCTGTCTTTCCCTCCCTGTCACTCCATCTCTCTCCTTCTCTCTCTGTCACTCTCTCTGTCCCTCCATCTGTCTTTCCCTCCCTGACACTCCATCTCTCTCCTTCTCTCTCTGTCTCTCCATCTGTCCCTCCATCTGTCTTTTCCTCTCTGTCTCTCCGTCTTTCTCCTTCTACCTCTGTCTCTCCATCTGTCGTTCCCTCTCTGTCTCTCGCTCTCTCTCTGCCTCTCTCTCTCTGTCCCTCTCTCTGTCCCTCCATCTGTCTTTCCATCTCTGTCTCTCCGTCTTTCTCCTTCTATCTCTGTCTCTCCATCTGTCGCTCTCTCTCTGTCTCTCGCTCTCTCTCTGTCTCTCGCTCTCTCTCTAAATCTGCCTCTCTCTGACTCTGCCTCTCTCTCTGTCCCTCCATCTGTCTTTCCCTCTCTGTCTCTCCTTCTATCTCTGTCTCTCTCTCTCTGTCCCTCCATCTGTCTTTCCCTCTCTTTCACTCCCTCTCTCTCCTTCTATCTCTGTCTCTGCCACTCTCTCTATCTATCTCTCTGTCCCTCCATCTGTCTTTCCCTCCCTGTCACTCCATCTCTCTCCTTCTCTCTCTGTCTCTCTCTCTGTCCCTCCATCTGTCTTTCCCTCCCTGACACTCCCTCTCTCTCCTTCTATCTCTGTCTCGCTCTCTGTTCCTCCATTTCTGCTTCCCTCTCTGTCACTCCCCCTCTCTCCTTCTATCTCTGTCTCTGCCACTCTCTCTATCTCTCTCTGTCCCTCCATCCGTCGTTCCCTCTCTGTCTCTCCGTCCCTCTCCTTCTATCTCTGTCTCTGCCTCTCTCTATGTCCCTCCATCTGTCTCTCCCTCTCTGTTTCTCCTTCTCTCTGTGTCTCTCTCTCTGTCCTTCAATCTGTTGTTCCCTCTCTGTCTCTCCATCTCTCTCCTTCTCTCTCTGTCTCTCTCTCTGTCCCTCCATCTGTCTTTCCCTCTCTGTTTCTCCTTCTCTCTGTGTCTCTCTCTCTGTCTTTCAATCTGTTGTTCCCTCTCTGTCTCTCCCTCTCTCTCCTTCTAACTCTGTCTCTGCCTCTCTCTCTGTCCCACCATCTGCCTTTCCCTCTCAGACACTCCCAAGCTCCCTTCTATTTCTGTCTCTCTCTCTCTCTCTCTCTCTCTATCCCTCCATCTGTCCTTCCCTCCCTGTCACTCCATCTCTCTCCTCTCTCAGTCCTTCCATCTGTCTTTCCCTTCCTGACACACCCTCTCTCTCCTTCTATCTCTGTCTCTGCCACTCTCTCTGTCCCTCCATCTGTTTTTCCCTCTCTGTCTCTCCTTCTATCTCTGTCTCTCTCTCTCTTTCTCTCCATCTGCCTTTCCCTCTCTGTCTCTTCCTCTCTCTCCTTCTCTTTCTGTCTCTGCCTCTCTCTGTCTCTCTCTCTATCCCTCCATCTGTCCTTCCCTCCCTGTCACTCCATCTCTCTCCTTCTCTCTCTGTCCCTCAATTTGTCCCTCCATCTGTCTTTCCCTTCCTGACACTCCCTCTCTCTGCTTCTCTCTCTGTCTCTCTCTCTGTCTTTCCATCTGTCTTTCCCTCCCTGTCACTCCCTCTCCTTCCCTCGCCCCCTCTCTCTCTCCCACGCCCCCTCTCTCTCCCACGCCCCCTCTCTCTCTCTCTCTCTCCCCCTCTATCTCTCTCTCTCTCCCCTCTATCTCTTTCTCTCTCCCCCCTCTATCTCTCTCTCTCTCCCCCCTCTATATCTCTCTCTCTCTCCCCCCTCTATATCTCTCTCGCTCTCCCCCCTCTATCTCTCTCTCTCTCTCCCCCCACTATCTCTCTCTCTCTCCCCCTCTATCTCTCTCTCTCCCCCCTCTATCTCTCTCTCTCTCCCCCCTCTATCTCTCTCTCTCTCCCCTCTATCTCTCTCTCTCTCTCTCCCCCCCTCTATCTCTCTCTCTCCCCCTGTATCTTTCCCTCCCACCTCTATCTCTCTTTCTTTCCCCCCTACAACTCTCTCTCCCCCATCTCACTCTCTCGTTGTGTTTCTCTATCACTGTCTCTGTCTCTCTCTCTCACTGCCACTCCCTCTCTCTCTGTTTCCCTCTCTGTGTCTCTATCTCTCTCTTTCTGCCTCTCTCTCTCTCTCTCTCTCTCTGTTACTCTCTCTCTCACTGTGCCTCTGTCCATGACTCTATTTGTGACTCTCTCACACCATCTCTGCCTTTCTCTCTCTCTGTATCTCTCTCTCTCACTCTCACTGTCTCTGTATCCTCCTCCCTATATCTCTGTCTTCCTCTCTATTTCTGCCTCTTCCTCTCTGTCTCTCTCACTGTCCCTCCATCTGTCTTTCCCTCCCTGTCACTCCATCTCTCTCCTTCTCTCAGTCCCTCCATCTGACTTTCCCTCTCTGTCACTCCCTCTCTCTGCTTCTATCTCTGTCTCTCCCTCTCTTTCTTTGTCTCTGTCCATAACTCTGTCTGTGTCTCTATGACACCATTTCTCCCTTTCTCTTTCCCCCACTCTCTTTCTTTTCATCTCACCCTTCCTCCCTCGATCCCAGGACAACAATGGCTTCAAACATTTCTCCTTCTTTCTTTATCCCTCCCTCTCTGTCCCACTCTCTCCTTCTATCTCAGTCTCTGCCTCTCTCTCTGTCTCTCTCTGTCCCTCCACCTGTCGTTCCCTCTCTGTAACTCCCTCTCCCTCCTTCAATCTCTGTCTCTCTCTCTGTCCGTCCATCTGTCTTTCCCTCCCTGTCACTCCCTCTCTCTCCTTCTTTCTCTGCCTCTCTCTCGCTCTCTGTCCCTCCGTCTGTCTTTCCCTCCCTGACACTCTCTCTCTCTCCTTCCATCTCTGACTCCCTCTCTCTCAGTCTCTCCATCTGTCGTTCCCTCTCTGTCTCTCCCACTCTCTTCTTCTCTCTCTGTCTTTCTCTCTCTGTCTCTCCGTCAGTCTCCACCTCCCCCCAACTTCCGTCACTCCCTCTCTCTCTTTCTGTCTCTGTCGCTCTCTCTCTATCCCTCCATCTGTCCTTCCCTCCCTGTCACTCCATCTCACTCTGTCTCTCACTCTGTCCCTCCATCTGTCTTTCCCTCTCTGTCACACCCTCTCTCTCCTTCTCTCTCTGTCTCTCTCTCTCTGTCCGTCCATCTGTCTTTCCCTCCCTGACACTCCCTCTCTCCCCTTCTCACTCTGTCCCTCCATCTGTCTTTCCCTCTCTGTCACACTCTCTCTCTCCTTCTCTCTCTGTCTCTACCTCTCTGTCCGTCCATCTGTCTTTCCCTCCCTGACACTCCCTCTCTCCCCTTCTATCTCTGCCTCTCTCTCTGTCTCTCTCTCTCTGTCTCTCTCTCTGTCCCTCCATCTGTCTTTCCCTCTCTGTCTCTCCGTCTTTCTCCTTCTACCTCTGTCTCTCCATCTGTCGTTCCGTCTCTGTCTCTCGCTCTCTCTCTGCCTCTCTCTCTCTGTCCCTCTCTCCGTCCCTCCATCTGTCTTTCCATCTCTGTCTCTCCGTCTTTCTCCTTCTATCTCTGTCTCTCCATCTGTCACTCTCTCTCTGTCTCTCGCTCTCTCTCTGTCTCTCGCTCTCTCTCTAAATCTGCCTCTCTCTGACTCTGCCTCTCTCTCTGTCCCTCCATCTGTCTTTCCCTCTCTTTCACTCCCTCTCTCTCCTTCTCTCTCTGTCTCTCCCACTCTCTCTATCTATCTCTCTGTCCCTCCATCTGTCTTTCCCTCTCTGTCTCTCCCTCTCTCTCCTTCTATCTCTGTCTCTCCATCTGTGTCTCCCTCTCTCTCTGTCTCTCCCTCTCTCTCTGAATCTGCCTCTCTCTCTGCCTCTCTCTCTGTCCCTCCATCTGTCATTCCCTCTCTGTCACTTCCTCTCTCTCCTTCTATCTCTGTCTCTCTCTCTGTTCCTCCATCTGTCATTCCCTCTCTGTCACTTCCTCTCTCTCCTTCTATCTCTGTCTCTCTCTCTGTTCCTCCATCTGTCTTTCCCTCTCTGTCACTCCCGCTCTCTCCTTCTATCTTGGTCTCTCTCTCTCTGTCCCTCCATCTGTCTTCCCCATCGTCACTCCCTCTCTCTCCTTCTATCTGTCTCTCCTTCTCCCTCTGTCTCTCTCTCTGTCCCTCCATCTGTCTTTCCCTCTCTGTCTCTCCCTCTCTCTCCTTCTATCTCTGTCTCTCTCTCTCTCTGTCCCTCCATCTGTCTTTCCCTCTCTGTCACTCCCTCTCTCTCCTTCTATCTCTGTCTCTCTCTCTGTTCTTCCATTTTTCCTTCCTCCCTGTCACTCCCTCTCTCTCCTTCTATCTCTGTCTCTGCCACTCTCTCTGTCCCTCCATCTGTCTTTCCCTCTCTGTCTCTCTGTCTTTCTCCTTCTATCTCTGTCTCTGCCTCTCTCTCTGTCTCTCTCTCTCTGTCCCTCCATCTGTCTTTCCCTCTCTGTCACTCCCTCTCTCTCCTTCTATCTCTGCCTCTCTCTCTGTCTGTCCATCTGTCTTTCCCTCTCTATCTCTCCGTCGCTCTCCTTCTATCTCTGTCTTTCTCCGTCTCTCCATCTGTCTTTCCATTCCTATCACTCTCTCTCTCTCTCTCTCCTTCCATCTCTGCCTCACTCTCTCATTCTCTCCATCTGTCTTTCCCTCTCTGTCTCTCCCTCTCACTACTTCTCTCACTCTCTGTCTCTCCATCTGTCTTGCCCTGCCCCCCCCACCCCCCGTCACTCCCTATCTCTCCTTCTATCTCTGTCTCTGCCTCTTTCTCAGTCTCTCCCTCTGTCCCTCCATCTGTCTGTCCCTCTCTGTCACTCCCTCTCTCTCCTTCTATCTCTGTCTCTCTATCCCTCCATCGGTCCTTCCCTCCCTGTAACTCCATTTCTCTCCTTCTATCTCTGTCTTTCTCTCTGTCCCTCCATCTGTCTTTCCCTCCCTGACACTCCCTCTCTCTCCTTCTATTACTGTATCTCTGTGTCCCTCCATCTGTCTTTCCCTCTCTGTCTCTCCATCTCTCTCCTTCTATCTCTGTCTCTCTCTCTCTGTCTCTCCATCTGTTTTGCCCGCCCTGTCACTCCCTCTCTCTCCCTCTATCTCTGTCTCTCTCTCTCTCTCTGTCTCTCCATCTGTCTTTCCCTCTCTGTCTCTCCATCTCTCTCCTTCTATCTCTGTCTCTCTCTCTCTGTCTCTCCATCTGTTTTGCCCGCCCTGTCACTCCCTCTCTCTCCCTCTATCTCTGTCTCTCTCTCTCTCTCTGTCTCTCCCTTTCTCTCCTTCTATCTCTGTCTCTCTCTCTGCTATCACTGACACTAGGAGAGCGACAGAGGGAGGGTGGGTTTGATATGAAGGCATAGAGAGGGCTGTAGAGAGGGACAAAGTTGGAGAGAGAGATTGTTGAGGTGGATGAAGAGGAGAATATAAGATATATTAATTTGATGTAATCCTTCACTGCTGTGTACACAAACATATAAGAGATAGGTATGGAGAGAAAAAAAACATTGGGAGAGGGGGAAATGTAGATGAAGTTGGGGCCCAGGCGGACACTTTTCATGATCCAGAAGGAATAGCCTCCATTTTAAATATTCAGCAAGCTATTCCACTGTGGGAGCCATCACACCCTCACGATATTGGTTGTGGAAATTTCATGCTGGCATATTGGTTAATTTCTAATCCTGTGATTGATAGATTCTTGTTTACCAAAGGTATAAAGAGATAAGGGGCAAAGGCAGGATATATGGTGTAAGTTACATCACAGATCAGCCAAGATCTCATTTGATGCCGGAACAGAGTCGTGGGGTTAAATTGCATCCTCCTCTTCCAACATCCCCTGTTAAATATCATTCTTTCTCTGTCAGTCACCCTGTCAGTCTGTGTCTCTCTGTTTCTCTCTTTCTGTCTCTCTCTCTCTCTCTGTTTCGGACAGTGTAGAGTGAGATTCACTCTGTATCCACCCCATGATGTTCCTGCCCTGGGAGTGTTGGATGGGACAGTGTAGAAGGAGCATTACTCTGTATCTAATCCATGCTGTACCTGTCTGGGGAATTTTGATGGGAGAGTGGAAACAGAGAGGTCTGGGACCAGGGTCCTCATGGGGAGGACTTAATGGTGCCTCCTAATTGACCAGTTCGCAATATTGGTGCTCCATGGATGAAAGGGGCAGTGGCTGATTGGATACGACATTGGCTGAGAGAGTGGACAATGGTTGTTTCAGACTGGAGGGAGGTATACAGTGGAGGTTTATATTAGGACCACTGCTCTTTTTGATATATACTAATGACTTGGACTTGTGTTTACAGGGCATAACTTCAATGTTTGCCAATGTTTGTGACATCTGCAATGTAATAAACAGGGAAGGGACTAGTCGCAGACTTCAGGAGGATAGAGGCAGTCTGGTGAAATGGAACACACAAGAACAAATGAATTAGGAGCAGGAGTAGGCCATTCGGCCGCTCGACCTGCTGTGCCATTCAATGGCTGATCTGATTGTGAACTCAACTCCACTTTCGTGTCTGCTTCCCAGAACCCTAGACTCCCTGGTTGACAATAAATTATCTAACTCAGCCTTGAATATATTCAATGATCCAGCCTCCACTGCTCTCTGGGGAAGAGAATTCCACAGACTAACCTGCCTCTGAGAGAAAAACATTTCTCCTCATCTCAGTCTTAAATGGGAGAGCCCTCATTTTAAGCTGTGTCCCCTCGTTCTAGACTCCCCAACAAGGGAAACACCCTCTCAGCATCCACCCTGTCCAGTCCCCTCAGGACCTGAGATGTTTCACTCAGATCACCTCTCATTCTTCTAAACTCCAGTGGGTATCGGCCCGACCTGTTCAACCTTTCCTCATAAGATAACCCCTTCATCCCAGGAATCAGTCAAGTGAACCTTCTCTGAACTGCTTCTAATGCAGTTATATCCTTGATTAAGTAAGGAGACCAAAACAGTCCACATCACTCCAGATGTGGTCTAACTGAGGTCCTGTACAGCTGTAGCTACACTTCCCTACTTTTATATATTCTATTCCCCTTGTAATAAACAACACTGTTCCATTTGCCTTCTAATCACTCGCTGTACCTGCATAGTAACATTTAGTGATTCATGTACCAGGACCCCCAGATCCCTCTGTCCCATAGAGTTCTGCAGTCTCTCTCCATTTCAATAATATACTGCTATTTATTCTTCCTGACACATTCTACTCCATCTGCCAAATCTTTGTCCACTCTCTTAACCTATGGAAATCTTTTTGTAGACTCTTTATGTCCTCTTGACAGTTTACTTTGCAACCTATCATTGGACAGACACAGGGCAGGTTAACTTCAATGCTGAGAAATGTGAAGTGATGGATTTTGGAAGGAAGACTGTGGGATAGGCAATCGAAACTAAATGGTACAATGTTAAAATGGGTGCAGCAACAGCGAACCCTTACACATACAGGAGCTGACAGTGTCTCTCTCTCTCTCTCTTCCCCCCCCCGCCCCCACCACCGCCCTTTTTGCTGTTTCTCTTTCTCTTTCAATACCAATCCTGACTTTTCTCGGAATCCTTTTTGGTTGAATAGTACCCTGAAATGTTTCAGTCTCACTGTTACAAGGAACAAGTCACATTTCTGTGGTATTTTCTATATCTTAATGATTCAATTTGGAGCTTGGATTGTGTCAGGTAAATGTGGTTTCTCATTCAGACACTCCTGCATTGTGGAACTGTCAGTTATCTGTGCAGGGACAGGATATCGGGGTGTTTGAATGGAGTTGAAGATTTTGGTTGATTGAATAGGGTGTGAATTAGATTGTGGATTGTGTCCCTGAAGGTCTTTAAACCGATGTCCTGAGAGAATGAAGTGGTTTACCAATGTCTGAATAACATCAAAGTCTTTAGACACATGAAAGAACAAGATTGGGGACAATATACAAAAGCTGAGACAGTCAGGCAACAACAGGAGGAAGGTGAATGTCTTTTACAGTTTGTAATCTGAAAGCCTGAGCTAATGACTGAAAAAGCAGGAGTTCAAATCCCACATTGGGCTCTTGTGTATTTGAATTTCTCTGAAAATAAAAAATAACTCTGGAATAATAAATCCTCCAGGATGAAATGATTCACTCTCACTGCTCTGACACTCATTTACCTTCAAGTAGTTTTCTCCAGTCCACTTTTTCTAAATCGCCTTCCACTGGCCCAGCTTCATTCCCTAAAACTAAGTGTCAAACTGACCCATCTCTTGTTGACCTTGCTATGTACTGACCTAAAAAAGTTCCCCTGAATGTATATTTAGAATTCTGCATCCTCGATATATTTTACACTAGTCTCAGTTTTCAATATACTGGTTAGGTCTGCACTAGACCCCGTCTCTGTTTATATTACACATGGCCCTGTCTCTGCTATAAAAATGGCTTAAAAAGTGGAGAGAAAACCCTCCATGTTATACAGGAGATCATAAGAATTAGGAGCAGGAGTAGGCCATTCAGCCCATTGAGCCTGCTCAACCATTCAATACTATCATGACTGATCTGACAGTGACCATAACACCACTTTCCTGTCTGCCCCCCCATAACCCTTGACTCCCTTGTCGATCATAAATCTGTCCAACTCAGCCTTGAATATATTCAATGACCCAACCTCCACTGCTCTCTGGGGAAGAGAATTCCAAAGTCTAGCCAACCACTGAGAGAAAGAAAATTCCTCCTCATCTTTGTCATAAATGGGAGAGCCTTTATTTTTAAACTGTGCCCCCTCATTCTAGACTCCCCCACAAGGGGAACATCCTCCCAGCATCCGCCCTGTAAAGTCCCTTCAGAATCTTGTATGTTTCAGTTCCATTAGACATGAATCCATGAGTCGTTCCAAGGCTGGCGGGAGGGTTTAGGGGAGACCAGAGAGAACCCCCGACCTGGTCGTCTCTTTTCAAACAGGAAACCATCAGTACATTGGCAGTGATATTCCTGAAGCCCTGAGGAAGACAGGAGGAGGCCATTCAGCCCCTCGAGCCTGTCCTGCCCATTCACTCAGGTCATGGCTGATTTGCTCCTTATCCACATCGAGCTGTCTCGGCTCCGTAAACATTAATACCCTTTCCTAACAAATCTCTACCGACAATCAGGAATTAATGTCACTGCCTGTTAACACTGGGGAATTCCTTCTCTCAACCTCTCCGTCTCTCTATCTCTCATTCCTGCTTAAAGCCGTTCCTTAAAACTAACCTCTTTGACCAAGCTTTTGGTCATCAGCCTTAATCTCAACTTCTGTGGGTTTGGTGTCAGATTTTGTTTTATAATGCACCCTGTGTAGCACATTTGGGACTTTTTATTCCTCACCTTCTCCCTTACCCTGTCTCTCTCTCTCTCTACCTCACCCCATCTCTATCTCTCCTCCTCACCTCTAAGACAAGTATATCCTTCCTTCAGTACCGAGACAAGGACTGTACATAGTACTCCAGGTGTGGTCTCACCAAACCCTGTACTATTACAGCAAGACTTCCTCACTCTTGTACTCTAACCCCCTTGCAATAAAGGCCAACACTCCATTTGCTGTACCTGCATGTTAACTTTCTGTGATTTGTGTACAAGGATACCCAAATCCCTCTGAACACCAACATTTAATAGTTTCTCACCAATTTAAAAATGTTCTGTTTCTATTCTTCCTGCCAAAGTGAAGAACCTCACATCTCTCCGCATGATATTCCAGCTGCCACTTTCTTGCCCACTCACTTAACCTGTCAATCTCCCTTTGCAGTCTCTTTGTGCCCTCCTCACAGCTCACAGTACCACCTAACTTTGTATCATCAGCCCATATTAACCTAAAATAGGCCGTGTTTGAGAGAGGCACTTTTGTCCTGACAAGTATTAAGATGCAACTGCTTGATATTTTGTGGAGGATATTTCTGTACATTCGTCAGAGTTGTTAAGATGGAAGATCTTTAATAAGAGATTAGAGAGTGTCCTTCTGTGTCCTCTCCCACCCTCACATCCAGAATTGAAAACACAAACACAGAGAGACACAAACCCACACACAGACACAAAGACAGCCACGTAAACACAGACAGACTAACACGTCCAGATAAACACACACACACGCACACATAGAAATCCACACCCAGGCACATCCATTCCCACTGACTGAGAGAGAGAGAGAAAGCCACACAGAGACACATATATTCACATTGACCAACTTAGACAGATAAACACAAACACTTCCCTCTGTGTATATAATGTTTTTACAAACATCAAAATCTCTCTTTTCTCCTTTTATATTTTACTCTCGGGGTTTCAATTTATTGTGAATCTGATTTCACAGGGACCAGGAGAATTCTTGGCTCTCCTTTTCTTGTCTTGGGGGTCAGGGGGTCATGGGTCAATCCCAATGTCTGTGACCCCTGACCCAGCGCTGTGACCCTGAGGGGGGTGGGGGGGAAGCAGGGAGAGGGTCAGTCCCAACCTCTTAAAGGGATCCCGCACCGTCCGAACTGCTGCTTAGGTTTAAACCTTCGAGTGAGTCAGTAGGAGTTTGAACAAGGATGGGAACAAAGAGACATGGAATCTTCCAATATTTATTTATTCAGTGATAATAAAAAGCAAATTATCTGTCAAGCCCAAATTCACACAAGTAATATTGTGAATTTGGATTAATAATTTTAAAGGAGAACCTGTTGCTAATTAATTCCATTTCATTTGCCAGAAATATCATCAGTAACATTCTACACTCCTCTCGGCTTTCTGTGGTATTGAGCTCTCGGTATCTGACATAAGTTTCCCTTTTGTGCCTTATCCTACCCGGTTTGATCCTTGACATCCAAGGGGCTCTAGATTTGGGAGTCTCACCCTGTTTGTCTTTGTGTGAACATATTTGTTCACACCCCTTCACTAACTCTCACTGCTCTGACACTGATTGACCTTCAAGTAGCTGTTTCCAGTCCACTTTGCTAAAATCCCCCATCGCTGGATCCACCATCCCCTCTGCTCCCTCCAATGGACCTTCACATCCTTCCTAAAGTCTGGTCACCAGAATAGGATGCAGTATTCTGGTCGTGGCCTAACCAGAGGCTTCAGCATAACTATCATGCTTTTGTACTCCAAACCTCTATTTATGAAGCCCAAGATCCCATATGCTTTGCTGACTACTTTCTCAATATGTCCTGCCACCTTCAAAGATGTATGTACATGTATCCCCAGGTCCCTCTGTCCCTGCACACTCTCTAGAACGGGGCTATTAATTCTATGTTGCCTCTCCCTATCCCTTCTCCCCAAATACTCCACCTCATATTTCCCTGTATTAATTTCCTTCTGACACTTGTCTGCCCATTCTGCTCACCTATCTATGTCCTGCTGTAGTCGATTGGTGTCATCCTCACTGTTTGCATCTCCTCCAAGTTTGGGATCATCGGCAAATATTAAAATTTTACAAGAAGCACTGACTTTTGGGGAACACTGCTGTCTACCATCTTCCAGTCTGAAAAACAACCATTTACCACAACTCGCTGTTTTCTGTCCTTCCACCAATTTTTGATCCAAGCTGACACAGGCCCTCCTATCCTATGAGCCTCGGTTTTGTTAACCAGATTTTTATGTGCTACTTTGTCAAATGCTTTCTTCAAATCCATATAAAATCCATTGAATTCCCTTCATCAACCTTCTCTGTTACTTCATCAAATCCATGCTGCTTTCCCTAATGAACTCAAACCTCTCTAAGTGCCTGTTGATTTTTTTCTCTTTCAATGATTTCTCCAATTGTCCTTTTGAAAGCTACTATTGAATCTGTCTCCACCACTATCAGGCATTGCATTTCAAATCTGAAGCACTTGCGTGGAAAAAAAAACCTTTTCCTCATGTCGCCAATGTTTGTTTTTGCCGATCACCTTCAATCTGTGCTCTCTGGTTATCAGTCCTTCAGCCATTGGAAACACTTTCTCTTTATTTCCTCCATCTAAAGCTTTCATGATTTTATACACCTCTATCAAATCTCCTTTTAATCTTCTCTGCTCTAAGGAGAACAACCCCAGTTTCTCCAGTCTATCAGTGTAACTGTAATAATCTCATCCAGGAACCGTTCTAGTAAATCTCTTCTGTACATTCACCAAAGCCTCCATGTCTTTCCTAAAGTGTGGTTCCAGAATTGGACACAATACTGCAGCTGGGGACAAACTATTATTTTATAAATGTTTAACATCACTTCCTGACTTTTACACTCTAGACCTGTTTATAAAGCTCAGGATCCCATCGGCTTTATTAACCCATCAGCAAAGGGGGAAATTCTACCAGAACAATTGATCAGTTCCCTCAGACATGAATCCGTGAGTCGTTCCAAGGCTGGCGGGAGGGTTTAGAGAGAACCCCAAACTGGTCATTTTTTGAAGCAGAAAACCATCAATGCATTGGCAGGGATATTAATAAAGCCCTTCCAAAGACAGGAGGAGGCCATTCTTCCCCTCGAGACTGTCCTGCCCATTCATTCAGGTCATGGCTGATTTGCTCCTTATCCACATTGAGCTGTCTCGGCTCTGTAAACATTAATTCCCTTTCCTAACAAATCTCGACCGACAAACAGGAATTAATGTCACTGCCTGTTAATACTGGGGAATTCCTTCCCTAAACCTTTCCATCTCTCTATCTCTCAGTCCTGCTTAAAGATGTTCCTTAAAACTAACCTCTTTGACCAAGCTTTTGGGCATCAGCCTTAATCTCAACATCTGTGGGTTTGGTGTCAGATTTTGTTTTATAATGCACCCTGCGTAGCGCCTTTGGAACTTTCTATTCCTCACCTTCTCCTTCACTCCATCTCTCTCTCTCTCTCCCCCTCCCCCCATGGTCTCTCACTCTCGCTCTCTCTTCATCCCCCCACCCCCTCTCTCTTTTTCTCCCCCTCAACCCCCTCTCTCTCTCTTTCTCCCCCTCACTCCCTCTTTCCCTCTCTCTCTCTTTATCCCCCCTGCCCCTCTCTCTCTTTCTCCCCCTCACCCCCCGTCTCTCTCTCTATCTCTGAAAAATTCGGCGGTGGGATAATGCTTTGAATGCCAAGGGAAGGTGGTTGGATTCTGTCTTGTTGCAGATGGTCATTGCCTGGCACTTGTGTGACGTGAATGTTACTTGCCACTGGTCGGCCCAAGAATGAATGTTGTCCGGATCTTTGTGCATGTGGCTATGGACTGCTTCATTATCTGAGGCAAAATACTGTGGATGCTGGAAATCTGGAATGCATCGAGCTGAATCACTAACTCTGTTTTTCTCTCTCCACAGATGCTGCCTGACCTGCTCAGTCTTTCCAGCATTTTCTGCTGGGATTTCATTATCTGAGGAGGTGCGAATGGAACTGAACACTATGCAACCATCAGTGAACATCCCCACTTCTGACCTTACGATGGAGGGCAGGTCATTGAGGAAGCAGCTGAAGATGGTTGGGCCTCGGACACTACCCTGAGGAACTCCTGCAGCGATGTCCTGGGACTGAGATGATTGACCTCCAACAACCACAACCATCTTCCTTTGTGCTCGATATCATTCCAACCAGCGGATTCCCACTGACTTCAATTTTACTCGGGCTCCTCGATGCCACACTCGGTCAAATGCTGCCTTGATGTTAAGGTCAGTCTCTCTTCCCAGTCGCAGACTGGAGTGAATCGTTCCTTTGACCCGTTGTTCACTGAACAAGCTGTGCTTCTTCACAGCCTGATACAGGACTGTAAATGGCCGATTAATGTAGCCCATCAAACACTCCCAGAGCAGGTTCAGCACAGCTTAGGAACAGAGTACAGTTCCTTCAACATTCTCTCCCTGTCTTCCTCTCTGTCTCTCCCTCCTGCTATCTCTCACACTACGAGAGAGACAGAGGGGGAGAGGGTTAGATATGCGGACAGAAAGAGTGCTGTATAGAGGGGCAAGGTTGGAGAGAGAGAGATTGTTGGGATGGATTGAAAAGGAGAATGTAAGATATATTAATTTGATGTAATACTTCACTGCTGTGTACACAAACATATAAGAGATAGGGATGGAGAGAGAAACATTGGGAGAGATCCAGAGGGTATATCCTCCACTTTAAATATCCATCCAGCTATTCCACTGTGGGAGGCATCACACCATTATGATATTGGTTGTGGAAATTTTGAAATCTATGTCCCCGCTTATGAACCTCTGTGCGAAGGGAAATAGATCCTTCCTATCCACTCTATCGAGGCCCCTCATAATTTTATACACCTCAACTCAATCTCCCCTCAGCCTGCTCTGTTCCAAAGAAAACAACCTCAGCCTGTCCAATCATTCCTTTGGATTTCTTTGTAATTATGGGTCTCTCATCTGCAAACAGGAATTCATGCTGGCTTAATTGATGATTTTTAAATCTGGGATTGATAGATTGTTGTTGACCAAAGGTTTTAAGAGATAAGGGGCAAAGGCAGGATATATGGTGTTAGTTAGATCACAGATCAGCCCTGATCTCATTGAATGCTGGAACAGGATTGAGGGGCCAAATGGCCTCCTCCTCTTCCTCTGTCCTCTGACAAATATCCTGCTATCGCTCTCGGTGTCTGGATCACCCTCTCGGTCTGTGTCTCCCTCTTTGTGTTTCTTTCTGTCTGTCTGTCTCTCTTTCCCTCCTCTCTCAAAACATCAGTCAGCTATTTTAGGTGTGTTCACAGTGGCCAATTTATGTTACCACAACACTGGGACATTTATTTCAGAGACTGACTCCTCACTAATGTAAGGTCAGTGTTTAAAACTTGACAGATAAACAGATCCTGGGATTCAGTTGAATGTAGCTTCTCGTCCCGAAAAGTGTTAGCAAACGTGTTTTTCAAATCAATTCAGCAACAACCTCAACAGAAGAAAAAACACCAACAAATGCAACAACAACCTCAACAGAAGAAAAAACACCAACAAATGCAACAACAACCTCAACAGGAGAAAAAACACCAACAAATGCAACAACAACCTCAACAGGAGAAAAAAACACCAACAAATGCAACAACAACCTCAACAGGAGAAAAAGCACCAACAAACGCAACAATTTCAACAGGAAAAGAGCTTCCCGAGGACCAAAAAAAATACAACAACAACTTCAGTAGGAGAAAAGCCACTAACAAATTCATCATCATCAGAGGGGAAAACACACCGATAAATAGGGCAATGGCACAAGCTGTTGGAGGGTCAGGAAATCGTTTACGGAGGGACAGAGTATCTGATCACACCCGGGATGGTGTAATTGTTACCAACAAAGCCCATTTCAGCCTGCAATATGAAAAGCAGGGAAAGAGAGCTGAGAGGGAATGAGTTGACTTTGACTGAGTTACTGAGGGAGCAATGGCGTCATGCGGCCCCCACAATGCCCCGCGACTGGGAAAGGCCCCTATCTGTAGGAATGGCCGCGCTGCTCTCTGGGAGGCGGCTCCGCACATGCGCAACTCCACAAGCGGGTTAACCGCCGCTTTTTTTAATCCTCCCGCGGCTCAGACTTTAAAGTTTCCTCCATTGAGATCGAGAACTGAAGCCGCTTCTCCTTTTACTTTCAGCTAATTTTTTACGGAAATAAACGGCTGGCCGTTGACGTCACGCAAACATGGCGGCTGAGGACGCCACAGCCCCTCCAGGGCGTCGCTGACCTCTGATTGGCTGCCTCGCCCCACGTGTTTGGAGGTCAACGGGTCAACAGGCACCTCCAGCTTCTGCGCAGCCGCGGTTTGGGCGACATGTGACCACCTGCGGTTGGGGAGGGGGTCAGGACCAGACTCTTAAAGGGACCCTGCACCACCAGAACTGTCCCAAACTCTTAAAGGGACCCAACATGGACAGACAGAGCAAGAGAGTTAGAGAGCAAGTAATAGAGAGGGAAATAGAAAAGAGAGAGTGATGGAGAGAGAGAGAGAAATGAGATTGAAAGAATAATAGAGAGATGGAGAGACTGAGAGAAAAGAGGTGATAGGAAGAGAGTGAGAGAGCAAGAGATGGTGAGAAATGGAGGCAGAATTTCCTCAATTGGACAGAGATGGAGAGAGAGTGATAGAGAGATGTGAAGAGAGATCAAAGAGAAAGGAAGGTGGAGAGTGAGGGAGAGGGAGAGTTTGAGAGTGAGGAAACAGATAAATGGAGAGATAAAGGTGAGGAGAGAGTAACAGAGCGAAAGAGAGAGAGCTGGAGAGAGTGGGAAGGAAAATGAGAAATTAGAGGAAAGGAGCAGACACAGGGTGTACAGAAAGAGTGAAAAATGAATGAGAGATAGAGTGTCCATCAGAGAGAGAGGGAAAGTCTGGGATAGATGTGGGCAGAGAGAGAGGCAGATAGTGTGTGTGTGTGAGAGAGAGAGAGAGATCAGCACACGTTCACAGTAAATAAAGTCTCGCCGTGTCAAACAGTCATTTAATTGGGTGCACAGCCAGACAAAATTAACTTTATCCCCGGGAGAATGAGTGGAGTCAGACATCTCAAAACAGATTGCAGGTTAATGCCCAGATAAGCTTTATTAAAGGTTAAAAGTTGCAGAGAGAAATCACCCAGTAATCCTGGTTGCAACCCATTGGACTCAAAACAATGGTCCAAAAATATTATCACTGCCAATCAAACAAATTCATCAGCTCAACAGCAATCAGTGAAATGATCCATAAACTGCAGTGTTCAATGATTGGAGGAAGATTACAGAGCATGACTGAGAACATGTAGACAGACACAAAGTATTTGTTTAGTTTCTCTGCCATTGTCCTATGATGAGAGGCTGAGTAAATTGGACCTGTATTCTCTGGAGTTTAGAAGAATGAGAGGTGATCTCATTGAAACATATCAGATTCTAAAGGGACTGGATAGGGTCGACACTGAGAGATTATTTCCGCTGGTCGGGAAATGAAAGTCTCCCTTATCCCTTCCTAACCAGATTATCCACCTGTCCTGTCAGCCTCAGGAATCAGTGAACATTCATTCCAAGGTCCCGCTGTTCACAGACACAGAGATAATGTTGGAGACAGTCACGTTGTTAGGTTAGATCGAAAGGGCAAATGTAAAATATAAGCATAGTCTGATGTAATCCTGTGTTCGGAGACGTACAAGAAATAGGCATAGAGAGTGAAACGTCAGGACAGAGGGAAAAATATAGATGGAGAGAGGGTAACAGTGAGAAAGGGAGAGATAGGCATGGAGAGAGAAGTGGAGAGCTACTCTTAGTGGTAACCTCTCTCCATCTCTGTCTTCCCCTCTCTCTTACTCACTCAATCACTAGTTCCCCTCTGCTACTCTCTCCATGTTTATCTCTCTCCTCTTCTCTCTCTATCTCTATTTCCCTCTGTACCCTCTCAATCCCAATCTCTCGCTATGTCATACCTTCAACGATGCTGCACACAGATTTGTGGGAACATTGACTGACACTCTCCATCCCAAACTCCCTCTGTCTCTCTCCCTCTCTATCTCGGTCTCTGCCCCTATCGCTGTCTCTCTCATTGTCTTTCCCTATCACTGTCTCTGTCTCTCTCTGTGCTTCTGTCTTTCCCTCTCTCCGTCTCTCTCTTTCTCAATCCCTCTCTCACTGTCTATCTCTCCCTGTCTCTCTTTCTCTGTCTCTGTGCATGACTCTGTCTGTGTCTCTATGACACCATCTCTCCCTCTCTCTTTCCTTTCATCTCTCCCTCACTCTCTCCCAGGACAGCAATGCTTTCAGCCATTTTTTGGTTAATTTTGAACCTTTATCTCTTGCCCTTGTTGAGAATGTCACTGCAGTTTGAAAATATCAAACACTGATCCAACACTCACCCCTAAAACACTCTCACTAAACCCTCAACACAGGTCATGGTGCATGCAGCTATGAACTGCTTCATTATTTGAAGTAAAATACTGTAGATGCTGGAAATCTGCAAACCATCGAGCTGAATGGCTGATTCTGTTTCTCTCTCCACAGATGCTGCCTGGTCTATAAATGGAACTGAACACTGTGTAATCATCAGTGAACATCCCCACTTCTGACCTTACGATGGAGGGCAGGTCATTGAGGAAGCAGCTGAAGATGGTTGAGCCTCGGACACTACTCTGAGGAACTCCTGCAGTGATGTCCTGGGACTGAGATGATTGACCTCCAACAACCACAACCATCTTCCTTTGTGCTCGGTATGATTCCAGTCAGTGGTGAGTTTTCCCCCTGATTCCCACTGACTTCAACTCTACTCGGGCTCTATGATGCCCCACTCAGTCAAATGCTGCCTTGAGGTTCAGGGCAGTTACTCTCACCTCACTTACTGATCTATTGGATCATATGAGTGACCAGGATCATTTGGAGAGGTACCGGAGAGCCCTGGACACAGCCATCGAGATATCGGCCTCGCACAATGTCCCTCCTGTGCCGGGTCGCACTGTCGCCATGTGCTGCGTGGAGTGGAATATGAATGCACCCTGCATCACCGCGAAAGGCCTGTACATCCCCAGGGCTGACACCCAGGGCGAAGAGGATGAGGGCAAAGTCAGGGGCCCACAGGTAAGGTTGGAGAGTTGGAGGGGAGGGAGCCAATCAGCTGGCGATTGACTGCCCTGAAACCTCAAACAGCATCGGATTACTCTACGGTACTGAGGTCCACACACAGCAGGCAGAGTCTAATCCTGCTGTGTGCTGAATGAACTGATCCCTGGATCAAAAGGTTGGGGTGGGGAGGGGATGTCAGCCATGATTCCTGCTCTTGATCCCTGCTCAGAGACTCCTGCTGGAAAGTGCCTTGGGGTGGGAGGGGGACAGGGAGCGGGCGATGCCAAGCTGGGAGCACAATGAGGTCTCGAATTGTGATGATGCTACCTACGATTAAATATCATGCTAATCCTCTGGGTTCATATGTGAGCACCCATCAAATCTGAGCCAGGGTGCTGTCAGGAATCACTGAGGAAGGTAATGGAAAGCTTGGATTCTGTCCCGTTCGATCTCCTGGTATTATACTGATGAATCTGTTCCAATGTTATGTGAGGCAAGAGATTGCAGGGGGTGTGACACAAATTTTCAAATCCTCTCTGGCCACAGGAGAGGTACCAGAGGATTGGAGGATAGCGAATGTGGTACCATTATTCAAGAAGGGTAGCAGGGATAAACCAGGTCATTACAGGCCGGTGAATCTAACATCAGTGGTTGGGAAACTATTGGAAAAAATTCTGAGGGACAGGATTAATCTCCACTTGGAGAGGCAGGGATTAATCAGGGATAGTCAGCATGACTTTGTCAGGGGGAGAGCGTGTCTAACTGACTTGATTGAATTTTTCGAGGAAGTGACTAGATGTGTAGATGAGGGTAAAGCAGTAGATGTAGTCTACATGGATTTCAGTAAGGCTTTTGATAAGGTCCCGCATGGGAGATTGGTTAAGAAGGTAAGAGACCTTGGGATCCAGTGTAATTTGGCAAATTGGATCCAAAATTGGCTTAGTGGCAGGAGGCAGAGGGTGATGGTTGAGGGTTGTTTTTGCGATTGGAAGCTTGTGACCAGTGGTGTACTGCAGGGATCGGTGCTGGGACCCTTGCTGTTTGTAGTGTACATGAATGATTCAAACGTGAATATGGGAGGTATGATCAGTAAGTTTGCAGATGACATGAAAATTTGTGGTATAAATAGTGAGGAGGAAATCCTTAGATTACAGGGAGATATAGATGGGCTGGTAAGATGGGCGGAGCAGTGGCAAATGGAAATTTAATCCTGAGAAGTGTGAGGTAATGCATTTTGGGAGGATTAACAAGGCAAGGGAATACACAATGGATGGTAGAACACTAGGAAGTACAGAAGGTCCGAAAGACCTTGGTGTACTTGTCCATCGATCACTGAAGGCAACAGCACAGGTAGATAAGGTAGTTAGGAAGGCATATAGGATACTTGCCTTTATTAGCCAAGGCATGGAATATAAGAGCAGGGAGGTTATGATGGAGCTGTGTAAAACACTAGTTAGGCCACAGCTGGAGTGTTGTGTACATTTCTGGGCACCACACAATAGGGAGGATGTGATTGCACTGGAGAGGGTGCAGAGGAGATTCACCAGGATGTTGCCTGGGCTGGAGCATTTCAGCTATGAAGGGAGACTGGAAAGGCTAGGGTTATTTTCCTTGGAGCAGAGAAGGCTGAGGGGGGACATGATTGAAGTGTACAAGATTATGAGGGGCATTGATAGGTTAGATAGGAAGAGACTTTTTCCCTTAGCGGAGGGGTCAAGAACCAGGGGGCATAGACTTAGGGTAAGAGGCAGGAGGTTTAGAGGGGATTTGAGGAAAACTTTTTCACCCAGAGGTTGGTTGGAATCTGGAACGCTCTGCCTGAAGAGGTGGTAGAGGCAGGAACCCTGACAACATTTAAGAAGTATTTAGATGAGCACTTGAAATGCCATAGCATACAAGGCTACAGGCCAAGTGCAGGAATATGGGATGAGAATAGTTGGGTGTTGGATGGCTGGCACAGACACGATGGGCCGAAGGGCCTGTTTCTGTGCTGTATAACTCTATGAGATGTATACGGGTCATAGAATAGCAGACAAGAGTGAATGGTTCTGTTTTACCTGCTGTGTTATCCTCTTCACAGACTGGTACAGGACTGTGCACAACAGATTAATATGTCCCATTAAACACTTCCAGAGCAGGTTCAGCATGTATTAGATAGAGTACAGTTCCTTCCACTCTCTCTCCCACTCTCTATCTGCTGTGAAACATCGGATATAGATGGATAGAGAGTAACAGAGAAAAGGAGTGATAAGCATGAAGAGAGTGCTGGAGATTTACTCTTGCTGGTAATCTCTCCATCTCTATCTCTCCTTCCTCTGTCTTTTACTCTCTCAAGCTCTGTCTCACCTCTCGGTTCCTCTTTATCCATGTGTTACGAACACTGGACTTTGTCTCCCATCTTCTCTCTTCATCTCTATTTCTCCCTCTATTACCCTCTGAATCCCAGTCTCTCCCTCTCTGTTACCCTCTGAATCCCAGTCTCTCCCTCTCTGTTACCCTCTGAATCCCAGTCTCACTCTCCGTTACCCTCTGAATCCCAGTCTCTCACTCTCCGTTACCCTCTGAATCCCAGTCTCACTCTCCGTTACCCTCTGAATCCCAGTCTCTCCCTCTCTGTTACCCTCTGAATCCCAGTCTCACTCTCTGTTACCCTCTGAATCCCAGTCTCTCCCTCTCTGTTACCCTCTGAATCCCAGTCTCATTCTCTGTTACCCTCTGAATCCCAGTCTCTCCCTCTCTGTTACCCTCTGAATCCCAGTCTCTCCCCTTCTGTTACCCTGAAATGGTCAGACACATGGCAGGTTAACTTCAATGCTGAGAAATGTAAAATGATGCATTTTGGAAGGAAGGCTGAGGAGAAGCGATATAAACTAAATGGTACAATGTTAAAATGGGTGCAGGGACAGAGAGATCAGGAATTTCATTTGTGTCACCTTTTATATCTTAAAGATTCAATTTGGGGCTTGCAATCTGTATATTGAATTTAGCTTCATCCTGAAAATTGTCAGCAAACGTGTTGGGAAATGTGTCAAAAGCTGTTTCCATTCAGGCATTCTGCATTGTGGAAGTGTGAGCTATCTTTGCAGAGACAGGAAATAGGGGTGTTTGAATGGACCTGCAGGTATTAGTTGATGCAATAAGGTGAGAATTTGAATTGTGTCCCTTCCAGATACACAGAATTGAAGGTATTTACAGAACACCACATGAAGTAGTTTACCAATGTCTGACAAACTTCAAAGACTTCAGACACATGGAAGAAGAGGAGAAGGGAACAATATAAAAAAAACTGAGACAGTCAGACAACAGCAGTAGGAAAATGAATCTCTTTTTACAGGTTTTAATTTGAAGGCCTGAGCTGATAACTGAAAAAGCAGGAGTTCAAATCCCACACTGGGCTGTTGTGAATTTGAATTCTATTTTTTCTTTAAAAAAACATAAATCTGGAGTTAAAAAGCCTCTAGGATGGAATGATTCACTCCTGTCTACTAGTGCAAAGCCCGTGTGTGTCTCAGTTTTGCTGTATTTATTAACAATTTAAGATGATGGGGTAGAATGCAAAATACCCAAGTTTGCCAATGACACAAAAATAGGCAGCATTGTAAGCAGTGTAGCTGGAAGCATCAAATTACAAAGAGATATTAATATCTTAAATAAATGGGCAAAACTGTGGTAGTTAGATTTCCATGTCAGCAAAAAAAGACGAGAACAGAGTACTTTATAAATGGTGTAAAGCTAGAAAACTGGAGGTTCAAAGAGACTTTGGGGGGGTCCATGTCCATTTGAGTGCAGTGTAGATTTTCCAGAATGATAACTGGACTCCAAGGGTTAAATTACAAGGAGCTATTACACAAACTAGGGATTTATTCCCTGGAATTTAGGAGGATCAAGGTGATTTGATCAAAGTTGTTGAGATATTAAGGGGAACTGATGGGGTAGTTTGGGAGAAACTATTTCGGCAGCTTTGGAATATAGGAACAGGAGTAGGCCATTCAGCCCATCGAGCCTGCTCCGCCATTCAATACTATCATGGCTGATCATCCACTTCAAAGTGTTTTTCCCAGACTATCCTCATACCCTTTATGTCATTGGTATTTAGAAATCTGTCAATCTCTGCTTTCAACATACTCAATGACTGAGCTTCCACAGCCCTCTGGGATAGAGAATTCCTAAGATTCACAACCCTCTGAGTAATGAAATTTCTCCTCATCTCTGTCCGAAGTGGCTTCCCCCTTATTTTGAAATTGTGTCCCCTGGTTCCAGCCTCCCCAACCAGGAGAAACATCTTACCTACATCTACCCTGTCTATCTGTAATGTTACCCCAGGGTCCCCACACAGCCTGTCTTCCCGTCCCCCTGCTTCTAAAGTGTCTCAGGGTCTCCTGGCACTTTCTATCTCTATGTTCTCTCTCCATTTCTATCTCTCCCTATCTCTCTGTTACTCTACCTCTGTTCCTCTCTCTCTGTCTATCACTCTCTCCCACCATGTTGGTTATCATTGGGGGTCGAGTTAAATCACAGACAAAATAAACACTTCACTTGTCTGCCCCGAAATAAACAGCAAAATTTGTGGCTATTTTATGTCTGAATTCAGACAATATAGACAGGAGTGTATATTATATGATGGGATGCTGCAAATCGATTTACACTCGTATTGTCGGAAAAACAATCTATAAAGAATTATTCACAAGTCTAGTCCAACTTAACGACAGATTTGACCCGATAAGGTAATAAATGCCAAAAGTCTTGAGTTTGTTGGAGTACGTTAAGCTTTACTCTGTCTGGCTTTCAGAAATTAAACATTACACATGCACTGCAAGATTAAAGATTATACATAGGTTAGGTTACATAGAATTTTGGAAGGACTAACAAGGCTAGGGAATATCCAATGAATGGTAGGACCAAAGGAAGTACAGAGTGTCACAGGGAACTTGGTGTACTTATCCGTAGATCACTGAAGGCTGCAGTGCAGGTAGATAAGGTGATTAGGAAGGTATATAGGATACTTGCCTTTATTAGTTGAGGCATAGAATATAAGAGCAGGGAGGTTATGATGGAGCTGTATAAAACACTGGTTAGGCCACAGCTGGAGTACTGTGTATAGTTCTGGGCACCACACTATAGGAAGGATGTGATTGCACTGGAGAGGATGCAGAGGAGATTCACCAGGATGTTGCCTGGGCTGGAGCATTTCAGCTATGAAGAGAGACTGAAAAGGCTGGAGTTGTTTTCCTTAGAGCAGAGAAGGCTGAGGGGGGACCTGATTGAGGTATACAAAATTATGAGGGGCATTGATAGGTTAGATAGGAAGAAACTTTTTCCCTTGGCGGAGGGGTCAATAACCAGGGGGCATAGATTGAAGGTAAGGGGCAGGAGGTTTAGAGGGGATTTGAGGAAAAGATTTTTCACCCAGAGGGTGTTTGAAATCTGGAACGCTCTGCCTGAAGAGGTGGTAGAGGCAGGAACCCTCACAACATTTAAGAAGTATTTAGATGAGCACTTGAAATGCCGTAGCATACAAGGCTACGGGCCAAGTGCTGGAAAATGGGACTAGAATAGGTAGGTGCTTGACGGTGGGCACAGACAAGATGGGCCGAAGGGCCTGTTTCTGTGCTGTATAACTCTATGACTCTAATATGAGAGGAGCAGCTCGAGAGGAGTGGGTTAAAAAAAAAACACCAAAACCTCGTGAATAAGAGAGAAGAAGCTTTAAAAATAACAAACCCTGGTGAATTAGAGATGAGGAGTGGATTTAAAAAGCGCCAAAACCTGGTGAATAACAGAGGGTCTTCTGAACTGATGTTATCTCCATTAGAAATGACACCAGCCAGTCAGCTTTGCTGTGTCATTCATGCTGCAGAGTCTAGAGAGCTCTGTCCTCAGAACATCCAGCTATTGTGCTGACATCCAAGGGTTTAATTCCAAGTTCACGGGGATATATTTACAAAATAAGCATTACTTGAAAGTGTTAAAGATTTGACTGGGTGACTCGATTCGTCAAAGAGCTTATCAACTTCAGATTCTTAAGATTGGCGAATTAGGTGCAGATTGACAGGTGGATATGTGATGTTGTGGCTATAACCGAGACCTGGCTTAAAGAGGGGCAGAACTGGCTGGCAATTATTTCTGGATGCAAGGTGTTCAGCAAAAAATAGAAACGGAAGAAAAGGGGGAGGAGAAGAGCAAGAGTTAAAGGTTCAAGATTAACCAAGAAATGGCTTTAACCATTGTTGTCCTGGGAGAGAGGGAGTGAGGGAGAGATGAAAAGAGACAGAGGGAGAGAGAGAAGGGGAGAGATGAAACGAGAGAGAGGTGGAGAAGAGAGGGAGAGATCGGGTTAGAAAGCCATGGACAGAATCATGGACAGAGTCATGGACAGTGAAAGAGAGGGGCAGTGACAGGGAGGGGGCAGTAACTGCAGTGAGAGAGGGACACCAGCAGATGGAGATGGTGAGAGGGGGCAGTAAGTGCAGTGAGACAGGGACACCAGCAGATGGAGATGGTGAGAGGGGGCAGTAAGTGCAGTGAGACAGGGACACCAGCAGATGGAGATGGTGAGAGGGGGCAGTAACTGCAGTGAGACAGGGACACCAGCAGATGGAGATGGTGAGAGGGGGCAGTAACTGCAGTGAGACAAGGACACCAGCAGATGGAGATGGTGAGAGGGGGCAGTAACTGCAATGAGACAGGGACACCAGCAGATGGAGATGGTGAGAGGGGGCAGTAACTGCAATGAGACGGGGACACCAGCAGATGGAGATGGTGAGAGGGGGCAGTAAGTGCAGTGAGACAGGGACACCAGCAGATTGAGATGGTGAGAGGGGGCAGTAACTGCAATGAGAGAGGGACACCAGCAGATGGAGATGGTGAGAGGGGGCAGTAAGTGCAGTGAGACAGGGACACCAGCAGATTGAGATGGTGAGGGGGGCAGAGCAAGTTCCACCTCAATTGATCAGATTTTCAATAAAATATAAATACAACTTGTGTTAAATGTTAATTTTCCAACTATGTAAACGCTTGTAACGTTAACCTGGTTTCTGTTTGAATAAAATATTTTGAGTGAGCACACCCTAATGCAGAAATAAAACAAGAACATCAAATAAAGTCCGAACATTTATTTACAAGTAAAAATTCTCTGAATAAGTTACGTTGAATTCTTCATCACTAAAGTTATGCCATCTCTCACCTCCCTTTTTGTGCTCTTATCTTCTCTAATATTAGTGAGAAGAATTGAAGTATTGATGCAGTTGTCTTTTGAAAATAGATATTAAATCTGATTTCACCAACCTGTCGGACAGTGCAGTTAGACCAGAAAAAACTTGTGGTGGATTACTTCCCCTGATTATCTCCTCGCATCACTCTCCCATTTTTATTCACCTTCATTCTGTGCTCTCTGGTTCCTGACCCCTCTCTGCTACTGGAAACAAACTGTCCTCATTTATCCAAACTCAGTGAAAGAATTTGAAAACTATTTGTTTCTCCGGGGCAGCTGCAGAGTAGCTGGTAGCTCCTGAATTTGTATAGTGACAAATAAGTGACAAAATCCCTCTGAATCCCCCAGGAAAGCAGAGGAAAGAAACAGCCAAGATGGAAAGTGAAACAAGTGACACTTTATTGCAGCAGCAAAAACTCATTGCCACATTTTCGAGGTAGTTATTGCTGAACTTTATGTAAACTGGAAGTGAAAAGTGAGAGACCTTTCATAAAAATTGTGCTAAATGGCTGTTTCTCAACTTTGTAAACCCTTGAGATTTTACAGTGGTAAATGTTGAGAAAATGATGCTGAATGCTTACTGGCTAATGCATAAATGCAACAACATCGAGAAACGAATCGTTCACAGATACAAGTGTACATATGGCTCAGGATTGTGCGGGAGGAGAGGGAGAGAGTGATAGGGTCCTGAAATGAGCCATTTCCAACATTCGCTGAATATCCCCGATCCCATTCCCACAACATTACCATCGGAGGGCCCGAGATATTTCTTCTTTGAATGTCTTTGTGTGTGAATGTCATTGCATCCTTCTGGTCTCTGTGCAATCAGCTATGTCAGCACAGATCCTGGAATTGGAACCTGGACCCTTTCCCACCTCAGAGTAACCACTAACCGAGCTCCCTTATTTTATTACATCTCATTCCTTTCCATTGACACAGAGTGTTCTCACCAGACAACTGTGAGCTTCTCCAGACTGAAGGACATATTTGTAGCAGAACATAAAAAACGATGAATTTAAAGATAGATCATTGACATTACAGCAAAAAGCATCAGCAAGCCTGTTACTGCAGATGATGATGTCTTGATATAAATAAGACATGAAATGAAAATCAATTTCCTCATTCAAACTGCGAGTTAGGCCTCAACTGCCGTATTGTGTTCAATCCTGGGCACCCACTTTAGGAAGGATGTCAAGGCCTTGGAGAGAGTGCAGAGGAGGTTTACCAGCCCAGAAAGAAGACTGTGTGTGTGTGTGAGAGAGAAAGGGGGAGAGGTTTCAAGGAATGGCCGACAATTTTGGAGTGATTACAATTGGCTAGGAGTAATTAAAATGCAACTTTAGTGGGTAAGTATAATAGATAGGCAAAAGAGACAGATTTCCACTTTGAAGCATCTTTGTTGTAAGATATGCTGAAAGAGACAGGACTCTATACTTCAGAGAAGGATAGATTTAAGAGTGAGCTGATGCACATTTAGAAGATGATGAAAGAAACAGATTGTGTTACAGTTGGGTTTGTTCCAATGAAAAAGGTTAGTGTGCACCCTGGAAACAAGTGACACTTTATTATAGCAGCAAAAACTCTTTGTCAGAATGTGGAGGTCTTTATCGCTGAACTTTATATAAACTGGAGGTGAAAATTGGAAGAACTTTAATACCATTTGTGTTAAATGGCCATTTCCCAGCTTTGTAAACCCTTGTAACATCAAACTGGTAAATGTTAAGAAGTTTTTCCCGATTAATTACAGGCTAATTCATAAATACAGCGGCATCAAATAGAGTACAAAGAATCATTGACAAATATAACGGTAAATATGGGTGAGAATTGTTGTGTGAAATGTCACTGGTTGTAAATGTTCTCTTGGCTGCATCATGAACCTGGCTCTAGTTTCAGTCTTTGTCACACAGTGGAATTGAAAAGCTGAATAAAAACTGCCTGTTTATATTGCAGTCAAACCGGTCTCTCCAGCAAAAACTCTTTGCCAGAATTTCAAGGTAACTGCAATGAGACATTTTCAGTCATTTTCTGAACTTTCTGTTTACTGGAGGTGAATAGTAAAGACATTTAACACAATTAGTCTTAAATGGCCATTATCCAAACCGGCCCCTCCAGGTTTTAAACTACAGCAGCGTTTCTGCTGTGTTAATGAGGTTTTTGGGGGAGGGAGAGAGAGAGACAGACAGACAGGTTTCTGTCTGGAATGGTCCATTTGGGATATGGCTGGAATATCCCTCTCTCCCCCATTCCCTGTTTACACAGAGATTCACCTTGGACTGTCCCATACCTGGGAGGCAGTGTCCAGATGGAGGAAGCTGAGAGCTGGTTGAATGAGCTGTATTTGGGGTGGACTGGCTGTTTTGAGTGACAGGTTCTGTTATATATTAGGACACCATCAGCCTCCATTCTTTCTTACCATGCGGCTGGTGTCTGAAGGTGAGTTTCTGTGTCTCAGTCTCTGTGTCCAGGTGAATTACAAGCTGATTACAGTGTGTGTGTGTGTGAGAGAGAGTCCAGTCTGAATCCGCCTCTCTCTGTCCCAGTCCTGACCCTTTTCTCCAATTCTCTCCCCAATCTCCCTCTCCAGGATCTTTTCCCCATGGACTAGCTGATGGAGGGAAGGTGTTAGAGTCCAATGATGGAGCGCAGGCCGTGTGGGATGGTGAGTATCACATCTTTATTGTCTCACTCTGCCTTCCTCCCTCCTTCTGACTCAATCTATCTCTCTTAATCAATCCCTCTGAATCTATCCCTCTGAATCTATCTCTCAATCTCTCCCTCCCTCAATCTCTCCCTCCCTCAATCTCTTCCTCCCTCAATCTCGCTCTCCCTCAATCTCGCTCTCCCTCTTTGTGTTTCTCTCTCCCTCTCTGTGTTTCTCTCTCTCCCTTTCTGTGTTTCTCTCTCTCTCTCGCTCTGTTTCTCTCTCTCTCCCTCTCTCTCTCGCTCTCTGTTTTTCTCTCTGTTTCTCTTTCCCTCTCCGTGTTTCTCTCTCTCTGTTTTTCTCTCTCACTCTCTCTGTTTCTCTCTCTCTGGGTTTCCCTCTCTCTCTCTCTGTTTCTCTCTCTCTCTTTGTTTCTCTTTCTCTCTCTGTGTTTCTCTCTCTGTGTGTTTCTCTCTCTCTCTCTCCCTCCCTCTCTCTGTGTTTCTCTCTCTCTGTGTTTCTCTTTCTGCTTCTCTCTGAGTGATCGCGTGTCTTTCTGTTTCTCTGGCTATCTCTCTCTCTCAATCTCTCCCTCTCTCTCTCTCTCTCTCTCTGATTCTCTGTGAGCCTGTCTCCCACTGGTTTTCTTTCTGTCTCTCTGGTGGCTGCAATTTCTTTGTGTCTCCGTTCTTTAACTCCCCTTTTTTCTGTCTTTTCTCTTTATTTCTCTTTTCTGTCTTTTCTGTTTCTTGCTGTCTTTTCTCGCCAGTTGATTGTCACTCTGTCGGAACTCTGCTCCTTAGGGACTTTGACGGCAGCTTTACCGACAAGACCTGACGGACTTCAGTCGCCTCGAGCTGAAAGAATTAACACAGCACTGACTAAGTTTGCGTGGCGCCCGGAATACTGCCTGGCTTCTGATGATTATTCGTCCCAAGCATTGACTTGACAGCTGTTACTATTGTGCAAGCTGATGTTGCCAAAAGGTTTACAGCAAACATCCCATCTGACACATTTCCCGCTGTGTATTTCCTGCACTCTGTTCCTCCCATGTTATAAACACGAATTAATGTTCCTCTATCAGAGTGCAACCATGCAGGAAGTTCTTGCTCCGCCCCATTTGTGACTGCAAACTTTTTGCCGGGTCCCTGCAGGCGGACAACACATATTGCCCACGGTCCCAGTGCCTTACATTTTCTAACCATAATGATCCCTGACGCTGATACCACTTTGCTTCTCAGTGTCAGCTCTGCTGCCCATTGCTGTTTTTGGGTCAACCCACGGAAATATGACCAAAGCGTTCCCTAATAAAGGGAAGAGCAAATCAGTGCCCAATGTGTTTTGCACACTAAACCGTTCAGGTCCTAGAATTAAGGGTATTCCCGCTTTTCCTCCAGACATTTACTCGCACTGTTTTTTTTTTGTCGGCCAGAAATCTTCTCAATATCTTCAGCAAATCTCAATATCGCTGGAGGCTGCAGAATCCTGAATCCAACATTATCCTCCCATAAATCAGTCAGCATCCGTTGGGGTTTAGTGGAGACAGATATTTCTATAACCATTACCAAATTATTTAGTAATATTTTAATGCAGATTCAAAACAAAACGTTGGGAAATGACATCAACTTGCCTAGGAATCTACACAATGCAGGGTTTGGGGCAGGTTTTAGACGCATTTGCTTGGTATCTCTGAATGGCCTAGCAAGCCACTCAGTTCAGAGACAATTAGGGATGGGCAGGAAATGCTGGCCTTCCCAGCGCCGTCCACATCCCATGAAAGAAGAAAACAAACAATACAGCCACGATAACCCTACATATGTCTCCCTTTCATATACACTCCACTCTCCTTTGGAAATTTACATCTAATCTGCTTCCACCCAGCCCGTCAGGAAATATTCTTCATCGTTTGGGAGTCAGCGAGGTTTTTTGGCGAAGTTGGGGGTGTGGGATAGAGGTGCCGGTAGCTGGGGGTTGCCCGCAGGAGGTGGCGGTTAACCAGTTAACGCTCACAGAAAGGCACGAATGAACACATAAAAGTTTGACACGATCTTACGTCGTTCCAGTCATAGGCAGCTGACCTTTGATCAAGGTGTGTCTGGAAGGAACTTTAGACACAATGCGGTATGAGAACCATTGCAGTCACAATCAAGAAGTCTGAGAAAGGTAAGGAGTGACATCGAGAAATAGGGAAATTATTTAAAAAAAACACATGTTTGGAGCGAAATTCTTGACATAAGTAGGAATGACGGCAGCCCTGGCTTCTACTGAGTTTGTTTGGTAGTGATAGGAATATGGGATTAGTGTAGGATTAGTATAAATGGGTGGTTGATGGTCGGCACAGACTCGGTGGGCCGAAGGGCCTGTTTCAGTGCTGTATCTCTAAACTAAACTAAACTAAATGAGAGATAGAGAGGCTCGCAATGCTCACTGTCTGGTCGATAAGGATAAGTTCATTGCGGATTTGTGATCCAGAGATTTGGCGCTAGTGAAGTGCCCCGCTACTCAATCTTTGGAAGGGCTTGAAGTAGGGGCGAGCTGTATGATAAAATCAATGTGTCAACATGGTGTTTTCACACAAATAAGCTGTAAAGGTCTGACTCTGCTCGGCACTGAGAGAGGTTAAGCAAGCAGGGTAGATGTCGAATCCAGCGAACGACACTTTAAGGCAAACTCGCGAGGTAAAATAAACAGCTTATATGATCCAGGAATCACTGGCAAAGTGTACAATTTTACAATTGACTGCCGCTTATGACCGCTGGCAGTGCAGCTACACAAATTATGATGTGCCGATTTTCTTCCTTCGTAGACCCTTTAGTAAATCACGTGACGATGGTTGCGTGTGCGAGTGGAAAACTCAGCAAAAATATCTTGATCAAGTGATTAATTGTTGTCGGTAAAGTTAGCCAGCCAGGTGAATAGGGAATTGGACTGTGGCGAGAAGGAGACATTGTAGCTCATTCAAATCTGCTTCAAACTTAACAGTTTCATGCGCAAAAGTTTCACAGCCAGGGTATCAAATGAACAAACATGTTAGAAAGTTTGCTCAGCCTTATTTGTTGATATTGCAGTTTACCCAAAAAAAAAAATGTCTCGGTATCTGGTGCCGCGTATATTTACCAGAATCTAAAAGCTAAAAGGGTTGAACTCTGACAACAGATCGCATAGATTGGGCTTCTAATCCCTCTGATATCGACGATTTAACAGTCGAGTTAATTGAGGTGTTTATGATGATTAAAGAAGTTGATAAAGATAGAATCATAGAATAACATAACACAGATGGAACCAGTTCTGCACATCAGGCCTGTGCTTGCCAGTGCTGGAACTATACATAATACTAATCCCTGGATCTTTCACCGGAGCCCTGTATTTATTTATTACCCTTCACTTATTTATCTAATTCTCCTTCTAATCTTCCGATTCAATCAGTTTTCACGACCCCTTCAGGCAGTGCATTCCAGATCACAAACAACTGTGTAAGAAATGTCTCCTCACCTCATCTCTCGTTCTTTTGCCAATAACCGTACACCTGTATCATCTGCATACCGAGCCTCGACCAAAGGAAATAATTTCTCTTTTATTTACTCTATCAAAACCATTCATGATTTTGAACACTTCTATCAAATTTCCTCTTAACCTTCTTTCATCTAGGGAGAACACCTTCACCAGTCTCTCCACGTAAATAAAGGCCCTTAATTTTGGTAAACTCCTTCTGCACCCTCGACAAGGTCTTCACGTACTCCCTGAAATGTGGTGGACAGAATTGAATACAATACTCTAGCTGAGGCCTCGGAAGCGTTATATAACTGTTGAGTGTAACTTGCTTTGTATTTAATTCCCTTTTATAAAGCCAAGGATCTCATGTGCTGTTTGAACAGCCTTCTTACCTTGTCTTGCCAACCTCAACGACTTGTGTACGTAAACTCCCACGTCGCTCTGTTCCTGTAGCTCCTTTAGAATTGCACCATTTGTTTCATATGCCTCTCCTCATTCTTTCTTCCGAAATGCATCACTTCACACTTCGCTGCGTTGAATTTCATCTGGTTTGTATATACCCACTTTCTAAGAATGTCTATGTCCTCCTGAAGTCAGGTAATATCCTCCTGAACCAATTCGGACCGATCATGTGCAGACTTTGAAATTATGCCCGGTAAACCCAAGCCAAGGCCACACATATACACATCAAATAGCATTGGAGTCAATAACAATCTTTGGGAATACTGGTGTATACGTCTCCACATTCTGTTAGAAGAACAAACATTTCGCACTGCGCCCTGCTTTTTACCCCTTAGCCTATTGTGTACTCCTGCTGCTACTGTCCCTTTAATCCCATCGACAGAGAGAGAGAGAGAGAGAGGAAATTATTGTCTTCAGTGAGGGAGGTGGGGACATGCAGTATCAGCTGAAAAAATGGAGCTAGGCCATATAGAGTGATGTCAGGAAGCACTTCTTCAAACACAGGATAACAGAAATTTAGAATTCGCTTCTAATTAAGGCTGGTGAGCTTGGTTCAATTGAACATTTCAGAACGGCTATATACGTTTATGGAAAGGCTATGGAGAGATATATATGGTTAAGATAGATGGAGTTCATATAGAGATCAGACATGTTCTAGCGGAATGACGGAACATGTTCGTTGGGCTGAAGGACCTCCTCCTCTTCCTATGCTGCTGCCTCTGGCACAGATGAATGGGAAACAGAGGCTAGCATGTAGCACCACTAGAAGTAAGACCACTTCGCGGAACACCTGCATTCAGCCCTCAAGCGTAACTCCAAGCTTCTGATCAACCGTCATTTTAGTTCTCCGGCTTTCTCCCCCGATCTCTCTGTCCTCGGCCTCCCGCAAAGTTTGAATAAAGCTTGGCGGAAGCTTTAGGGACAGCACTTCATCTTTCCATTCGGCACGTAACAATCTTCTGGTCTCATCATCAAGTTCAACAATTTCACACTCTAACACATATAATATGGCACAATATTTAGAAGTTTATTAAAAACACAGCACATTAGGAGTCTGTTTGGCCTGTTGTGGCCGTGGCCTCTCTTCCAAAGCAACTCAGCTATTCCCACTACCCACGCCTTTTCGCCGTAGCCTTGCATGTTTTGTTTTCTTCAGATACTGATCTAATTCCCTGTTGAAAATCACAATTGAATCTGCTTCCACCACAGTCTCAAGCAATACATTCCATATCCTTTCCACTCACTGCATAAAAAAGTTTTTCCTCACACCACCGTTGCTTCTTTTGCCATTCATCTTAATTTGGTGTCCTCAGATTCTCAATACGTCCGCCAATAGAAATATTTACTCTCTATCAACTCTTTCCAAACCCCACATGATTTTGAACAGCTCTATCAAGTTTCCCCTCAACTTTCCCTTCTCTAACAACAGCAACCCCAGCTTCTCCAATCTATCCACAGAACTGAAATCCCTCATCACTGGAACCACTTGTGTTAATCTTTTCTGCACCCTCTCTAAAACCTTCAAATCCTTTCTAAATTAAAGTGCCCAGAATTGGACACAATACTCCAGTTGAGGCCTGACCATTGTTTCTTTTAAATGATGGCCATAATTTCCCTGTTTTTGAACACTAAGCCTCTACTTATTGACAGTTGAGAGTAACAAAAACACTGTGGGATATAAGTACCCTGATAACGATCAAACAAATGTTGATAATCAATGATATTCATGCCTTTATTATTAATTTTATTATCACTGTCTTTGTTCTTGTTATTTTATTCACAGCAAAAAAGGTGATTTGATCATTGCCATGGATCAACATTTCTCAGATTCTACTGGCAGGACTCTTTCTGAAATTATTCCATAAACATTCGGGGGATTAAGCATGTGTGGAAGCATGCAGAGCCTTCCTTTTGCCAGCAAATGAAGTTGATTGGAAGCTCAGTTCCTACAGGAATGGAAAATGAGGTACTTATCAACAGGACCATAATAAAGCCGTTTCTGAAGTATCGCAAGCAGGAGCAGGCGCATAGCTGAAGTTTGTACTGGCAGCGCCCATTCGAGTTAGGAGCAAAAGTAGGCAATTCAGCCCATTAGAGCCTGTTCCGCCATTTAGAAACATCACAGCTGATTTGTTTCTGACTCGAACTCCACACTCCCATCTACCCCCTCCTCCGATAATCTTTGATTCCCTTGTCTACCAAGAATCGATCGACCTCCGCCTTAAAAATAATTCAGTGACCCCCGCCTCCACCCGCTGAGTTCCAAAGGTGCACTGCGAGAAACAAAAATCTTTGTCTCTGTCCTAAATGGGCGACCCCTAATTTTCAAACCTTTCCCCCTAGTTCTGGACTCACCCACAAGCGGAAACGTCCTTTCCACATCCACCTTGTCAAGATCGTTCTGGATCTTATACACTTCAATCAAGTCTCACCTCACTGTTTAAGCTCCAGGGCAAACAGTCTCATTTTGTCCAACCTATCTTCATAAGACAACCCGCTCATTCCAGGTATCAATCTAGTAAACCACATCCGAAGCGCCTCCCACGGATTCACGTCCTTCCTTAACTAAGGAGACAAAAACTGCTCACAGTACTCGAGATGTGGTCTCACAAAGCCCCGTATAACTGAAGCATAACACCCTTACATTTATTTACAATTACTCTCATAATAAAGGACAGCATTCTATTCGCCTTCTTTATTACTTACTGAACCCGCAAACTAACCTTTTGTGACTCATGCACCAGAACACCGAGAGCCCTCTGCATTTCGGAATTCTGTAGTCGTTCCTCGTTTAAGAATATTTAAGAAATTCTTTTCATTTCATTCTTCCTGCCAAAGTGAACAACTTCACATTTTCCCACATTATACTCCATCTGCCAGAGTTTTGCCTACTCCCTCAACCTATCTACATATCTTTGATGGACTGAATCCACAGGGAGAAAGAAGAAGGAGTAAGGGTAGACAGAAGGTGCTTCCAGTGGCATCACCAGATCAAGGACCAGCGAAGGAATGTCAAATCAAAGGTCAGTCTGACATGAAACAATGACGAGATAGGAGCAGCCAATAACATGAACTGGACACTGAACACTCCGGAAGTCAGTAACAGACAATCAAAACTATCTGACACGAGAACTGATGAAAACTACAACTGTTTAAGAAAATTGTTAAATTGTCTATGTTGTAAATATCAGAATAGGACTCTAAAAGAAAGTCAGACTCTCGTAACAATGGAAGCCGTCACGGGCCACTACTGTCTTACTAATCCGACATTTGCTCCATTACACCATGCAAATTCTGACGATACTCGAGCGGCGTTCGCCCCAATGGCAGTCTCTGCAGACACCTCTGATGGCATTAGTTTGAAATGCACCAAGCTTGAGGATGTCAAGCAGGATCAACCCGAGCCAACTCCGGGAGTAATGCGGAATACAGGTAGATCTTTTGACACTTCATGCTTCATAAAGTGTGGGCTGGTCCTTCTAAGCCGTTCATCTAATGAGGGTATCCCCCTACCAACAAAAGGCGTTATATGTCAGTCATAAATTTATATACACTGGATTCAGAATATATCAGAATACAGAGCGAATTATTTATTTCAGCAATATTAGCACATAACTCTCTGCGACTGAAATTGCTCTTGGATTGTAGCAAGAAACGGGCGAGAGTTAGTAGCCAATATTTCAGGCCACCCAATTTTTATTTACAGTTGATTTCTATGGCAATAATGCACGAGTGCTCCATAAAACAGGTTACTGACTCCCTACCACCATTCCTTCATCTGAGATATTAATATAGGTACGTAAAAGCTGACTCCTCATTAAAGAATGCTTGGGAATTCCCCTTGCCACGTCTTGCCAAACTGAGTAGGTTCTTTTTTTTAACCTGCTCTCTGGCACCTACCTCCCAATCCATTCCCATTCACATGTTACAAGGTTGCCTCCGATTCAATGCATTTTATTGGTGTGTACAATATCTTCTCATTGGGAAAATGCTGGAAATCATCATTAACGAAGTAGAAGCAGGACATTTACAAATTCATAGGCAATCAAGCAGAGGCATGAAAGGGAAATCTTGTTTGACAAATTTACTGGAGTTATTTGCAGATGTAAGAAGCGCGGTGCATAAAGGGGAACCAGTAGATGTGTTGTATTTGGATTTGCAAAACAGCATTCCATAATATTCCATACAACAGATTACTAAAAATGTAAGAAATTATGGTGTTGGTGGGAATATGCCGGACGGATGGAATATTGGCCAACTAACAGGAAACAGAGGGTCGGAATAAATGGGCCATTTTCAGCTTGACAAACTGTAACTTATGGGGTGCCAGATGGATCAGTGCTGGGATAGAAAGTATTTCCAATCTATATTAACGACTTGGATGAAGGGAGAGAGTGTATTGCAGCCAATTTTGCTGACGATCTAAGTTAAGTCTGAAAGCAAGTTGTGAGGAGGACGCGGAGAGTCTCCAATGGGATGGGTTAAACAAGTGGGCAAAAAACTGGCAGATTGAGAGTAATGCGGGTAAATGTGAGGTGGGAAGAATAGGATAGTAAAACATTATTTGAATGGAGTGAGACTATAGAATCTGCAGTATGGAGGGATCTGGGTGCCATTGCGCATGAATCACTAAAAGTTAATCTGTAGTTACAGCAAGTCATTAGGAAGATAAATTGAATGTTGGTCTTTATTGCAAGGGAAATGGAGTATAAAAGTCGGTAAGTCTTGTTACAACTAACTGGACCGAGTACTTGAGAGGCCATACCTAGGGTACCGTATACAGATCTTGTCTCCTTATTTATGGAGGGATAAAACCTGCAATGGAAGCAATTCAGAGAAGGTTCACTAGGTTGATTCCTGGGATGGAGGAGTTGTCTTGTGAGGAAAGGGTGAGCAGGTTGGCCTATACCGCTTGCAGTTTCGATGAATGGGAGGTTATCATAT